>NC_045450.1:63836246-63846128 GCF_002776525.5 Piliocolobus tephrosceles | reverse complement strand
ATAAATAAATAAATAAATAAATAAATAAATAAATAAATAAATAAATATTCTACTTGTTGACAATGTACCTAGTCACCTAAGAGCTCTGATGGACATGTACAAGGAGATTAATGTTGTTTCCATGCCTGCTAATACAACACCCAGTCTGCAGCCTATGTATCAAAAAGTAATTTCAACTATCAAGTATTATTATTTATGAAATACATTTTATAAACCTACAGGTGCCATAGATAGTGTATTCCTCTGATGGATCTGGGCAAAGTAAGTTGAAAATGTTCTAGAAAGCGTTCAGCATTCTAGATGCCATTAAGAACATTCATGATTCACGGGAAAGGATCAAAAATTCATATAACAAGAGTATGGAAGAAGTTTATTCCACCTTCTTGGATGACTTTCAGGGCTTCAAGACTTAGTGGAGGAAGCAAGTCTTGAGCCCCTTCAAGACTCATATATGGTGGAAATAGCAAGAGAACTCGAGTTAGAAGTGGAGCCTGATGATGTGACTGAATGGCTGCAATCTCATGAAAAATACTGAATGGATGAGGAGTTGCTTCTTAGGGATGAGCAAAGAAAGTGATTTCTTGCAATGGAAGTTGCTCTTCTTGAAGGTGAACATCGAATGTTGTCATGAACAATGTCATGAACGTTGCTGAAATGACAACAGAGGATTTAGAATATTCCATAAACTTAATTGACAAAGCAGTGGCGAGCTTGAGAGAACATTCTACTTTTGAGACGCATTTTGCTGTGAGTACAATGATGTCAAACAGCACTGCATGTTACAGAGCATCCTTTTGTAAAAGGAAGAGTCAATCCGTGCAGCAAGCTTTATTCTTGTCTTATTTTAAGAAATTGCCACAGCCACCCAACCCTCAGCAACCGCTAACCTGATCCATCAGCAGCCATCAACGTCAAGGCAAGACTCTCCACCAGCAAAAAGATGACAACCTGCTGAAGGCTCAGATGATCATTCGCATTTTTTAGCAATGAAACAGTTTAAAATTAAGGTATGTACATTGTTTTCTTAGAATGCTATTGCACACTTAACAGTCCATTATATTTGTGTAAACAACTTTTATATGCACTGGGAAACTCCAAAATTCATGTGACTTGCCTTATTGAGATATTTGCTTTATTGTGGTGGTCTGGAACAGAATCTGGAATATCTCTGAGGTATGCCTGTACTTTTAAATAGAGAAAAATTCCTTACAAAATAAGAGACTCCTCATTCTAACACATCCGAATAGGGTGGAGAAAGCTGGTGGATACACTGTTTCCTTCATGACTTTCAGTATTTGTATCCCCTGAAGTGTTTTTCTTGTAACTTGAAACTTCTATGCCCAGGTCGGTCCTATCATTGTTTTTCTCTCTTATTTAAAAGTGCAACCAGTACGGGGGCTGAGAGAGGCCCCGTGCAGCTCATCACCAGCCCAGAAAATATTCTCCATGTGTATACTCTCATAGCACTTAGATCTTTCTTTGTGAGAACATGTGTATACTCTCATAGCACTTAGATCTTTCTTTGTGAGAAGAGCTGGGCGTTTTCTGAATTACTGGCTTGTTTTGGGTTTAGAGATATTGTAAATTACGTAACTGATGGTTTCTCCCAGTTCGTGGCAGCTGCTAAAAGGCTCAGAGACAAATCTGTGGCTGGCTTATAACAAAAGCACCTGCGCATTTTGCGTCCTCACTTCACGCTGGGCTTCCTCTTTGCTTCCATACCCTGAATTCCTTTCCTACTTACGGATCACCCCGCACCAAATAAGTCCTGATGTGCTGTTTCAAATTCTTATTGGAACGAGATGAAGTATACATTTAAAATGTCTTTTTCACATGTGAGACAGGCTACATGCACCACTATGAGCTGTGCTTCCATTGACTGTTAGAGAGAATTCCAGCCAAGTAAAGGGCAAATCAAATCAAGCAACCCCATGTGAATCCATGGTACAACAACCGTACTGACTACTAAGAACATGGGGAACACGAAGGAGTTAAATCCACGTGGCAGCACAGGGTGGGAGCCAGCAGCATTGAGAGACCTAGTCCCTTCCCGCACTGGAGGCACAAAAGGTCATCAGAGCAGGCAGAAACTTACACTCGGCTTTGCTGGGAAAGCAGATACTGTGCTTATTGCAATGTTCCTGTGGGCGAGCTAATTGTGTAACTGCCCTTGAGATGTATAGAATTTAGTCTGCAGCCCTGGCTCCTCCCTCTGTGTCATCACCAATGGGCCGGGAAACGTGAACAACAACATCTATGCCCATGAAAGGCAGCAGCAGGCCACCCCTGTCACCCACGGCCCCTTAATAAGTGATCTGGCAGCTGTGCTCCTGCTCGGGGCAGCTGGTTTACTTGGCTAAAGGGCGTATCTTTGGCTCCCCTTGGTTTGTTGAGAGGGTATGCTGTGTTCCTTTCCTAGGGCTGCCAATAACAAAGTACCACAAACTAGGTGGCTTGAAACAATAAAAGTTTATTCTCTCTGTATTCAGGAGCCCAAAGAGTCTGAATTCAAGGTGTCCCCAGTGCTGCGCTCCCTCCAAACGCTCTAGGGGAGAATACATCCTTGCCACTTCCATGTCCTGGTGGGGGACTGCAATGCTTGCTCTTCCCTGGCTTATGGCAGCATCGCTCCAGTATCTGCCTCCATCTTCACACGGTCTTCTGCTTTTGTGTGTGCACACGTGTGTGTGCATGTAGGTATGTGTGTGCACGCACGTGTCTGTGTCTCTCCAAGTCTCCCTCTCCTTTCTCTTATAAAGACACCAGTCATTGGATTTAGGATCCATCTTAATCCAGCCAGATCTCACCTTAATTTGATGACATCTGCAAAGACCCTACTTCCAAATGAGGTTGCATTCACAGGTAACAGGAGATGGGACTTCAACATATCTTTTGGGGGGATGCAGTTCGACCCACAATAGATGCACTTAACAAGCAGCAATTAAGAGCATGGACTCTGTAGTCATCTGGGTCCAAATCCTGGCTCTAACCCTTACTAGTGAATGACTTAACTTCTTCCACCCTTCCTTCCTCATTTGGAAGGCCAGCTCCTGGGGTTGTCAGGAAGTCACACAGGATCATGTGCCATGGGAGCACATCGCCAGACATAGACATGGTTTGTCAAGAACACGATGTGGCTGGGCCTTAGGACTGCCACTCAGCCCTGCCACTCTGATTCAAACATTTCTTCCACACACTGAGAGACCCTGGTTCGAGATTACAGACAGCAAATTGTTATGAAGGTGGTCTTGCTCTTCATACATGGTGTTTAATGTGCACTTTGCCTGGAAATCTCTCCTTTGCCCTCCTTAACCCTCTTCCCCTCCTCAAGTGAAAAGTTGGCTCCATCCGAGCCTTCAGGACTTGCCTTAATTGACATCTATGCTCCAAGATCTTCCAGGTCACCCTGCTGAGAGCAGTTTAGGGCAACTTACAGCCAGCCTTTCCTTCTCTAGGCAACTGCTATGCTGCAGGCCTTCTTTGGTGAGAGAGATTGCTCAATCCACCCAAGGGTAAGCCTAAGGATACGCCATTTAATTTGAATGAACATATATGATGAATAATTGTATTAGCATGTCCCTAATATTGCAAATATTGTACCAAGGTGTGGGCCAAAAGTGCCTGGATATGAATGTCCTGAGAGCAGTCCTCAACCAACGACAGATGAGGATCTGGTGGGTAAGTACTCCAGTTTCTTTGCCCCCCTGATGGGGCATAATGCAGAGGTGGCATGTTCCACATGGTCTCTCTGAGTTTCCCATGTGAATTCTTTACCGCTTGTCCATGGCAGTACCTGTTTCCTAATGCACCCTGGGATGCTTTACTTCCCCTTCCCTTTCTCCACTTCCTGAGAAAATGCCTGTGCCCTCCCACCACTGTTCTCCACACTGAGCTTGTATATTTCCCTCAAAACGCCCATCGCGATGACTACTTACACGCACATATGTTTTTCTGATTGCTTAGTCTCTCTGTTCCACCAGACTGAGTACTAGTACTATGACTGTGTCATTCACCGTTGTTCTTCAGCACCTAGCACTGGGCTGGCACTCAACCAGAACTTGCTAGATCATGCAGATGAGTAAGAAAATGAACAAAACCACAGCCATCTATGCCAGCAGAGAGCAAAAGTGGTTTTCAGCTGTGCTGAGCTGCGCTGGACAGAGGCGGGACTGTCCAGACTTGAGTTTGGGTCTCACTCGGCTCACTTCAGAATCTGACCTTGGACGGCCTCCTGAGCTGTCTTCACCTCAGTTTCCTCATCTGTAAAACGAGGCGGTGAAACTAGATGATTTCTCTCCTGTCCTCCGGCTCTAAAATTCTACGACTCTATATTCTAGGCAATAAACTTTACGACTATGAATAAATTAATGAAAATGAATATTTAAATGATGTGCAAACATTCATGCGAGTGCTTTCTTAGTCTTTTATGAAGTGGGAGAGTGAGAAATAAAACCGAGAAGAAAAGATCAGAAATATCTGCATCGGTGGAAAGCTGGTGTCTTGCTCCCATTTGCTGGGGATGTTGGTGTAAGAGTATTTGTTAAAGAACTCCCAGGGTGGGGGAAGGAGAAGGGTCAAAAGGAACGCAGGCATCTGGGGAAGCTGGAAGCCCCCATATGGATGGATATTCCTGGCCACAGTTCTTGGTCCAGGGTATCAGCAAAGGAAATTATGTTCCCCATCTCTCTGGCTCTTTGGGTCTGTCAATGAGCCTCAAAAACATTCAGAATAAAGGTTTGGTGACTTGGCATCTGAGTGCTTCATGTACTTATCAAGATGATCTGTTGCCTGTCCATCGGGTGGAAAGTCCTTTTTTGGGTCAGTAGGCACAAACCAAGAGTCTCTTTGGCATGTATAATACTTAAGAAAAAAGAAGAATGAATTATTTAAAGATGAGACCCCCTAGTTTCTCATGTTGGTAGGAGGAGCAAACTGGGAAGGAGGGAGAGAGAGAAGATTCTCAGACTGAGCCTGTTCTGTGTCCAGTCCTGGGGATAATGCAAGTCTGGACACTGGGGTGTGGCTGGGGAGTTTGGTGGGATATTCACCAAAAAGAATGGAGTTTGGGGACGGTGCCTAGCAGGGTCCTATGAGACAACTCATCAAGAAGGAGACAGGCCTGATCTTGACCCAGTTGCAAAGCTTGAGTTTACTATCCTCAAAGCTTGAGGACTGGAATTCAGGATGGAGGGTGTTACATAAATTTGTCCCTGCCAGGCCCAGTGGACACACATCTGGGCTCACAGGATGGTGTGGTCTATAAATCATAATCGATTGTTCTTTGGATGAAATTCTAATATGATGAGCCTAAATACTTGTGTCACTGTGACCTCCTGATCTTTTTCTATCCTCTGCCTAGACATTACCCATGCTGATTTGCCTCCAGAATTACCTACTGCTCTTTTTATAAGACTTTTTGGTCTCTTGACAATTGCAGCTCTTTTTCATTTTTATTTTTTAACTTTCTGGCTTTTATTCCCCCATCGTACTCTTCCAAAAGAGTACATTTAAAAAGTGAAACCATGATAACCATTCATTATGAATTTAAAATAATTAGGATACTTGAATTCTTGTTTTCAATTACGTCTACATTTTCATTCCTAAACAATACAGAAAACAGTGTCTCCAACCCAGTAAATGATTAGGCAAAAGACCCCAGAAAAAGGAACTGCTGCAAAGCCAGAAGTCCTGTGAACACGCTGGTTTGATTTTCTACTGTTTTCAAAAACAAAAATTAAACACGACAGAGAAACAATGAGAAAAAGGAATCTGCAGATACAGTGTCACCTCTGTCCCAGGTCTCACTGCCTGAACTGCTTATAAATCATGAGCCCTTGTTCATATCATAAAGATGCATGAACAAGAGATACTTACTCCTCCCCTCTAACTTTGTGGAATCTTTACATGACTTGGCATTTTTATTCCCTGCCATTGAGCCTTGGGATACCCTCCTTGAATGAAAGCATCTGTGACTCTCTGTGGGTGTTAAGGGTACAAATGATCTCTGCTGGTCAATTTCATCTACAAATACTTGCTGAGAACCTATTATGTGCAAGGGTGGGAATGGAAGGGGGAAAATCTGCCATTTCTTGATCGTGAAGAAGAATTCAGGCCTTCTGCCAGGCATGTCTCGACATCTCATTTCTCAAAACAGTCCCTAAAGACCAATAACAGTGTTCTCATTTTAACGATGAGAAAACTCACAAAAGTCAGCTAACTTGCCCAACACCCAGCTGATAAAAGGCAGAGCTGGGATTCAAACTGGGGACTGGGCAGACTCCAGAAACTCCTGCTCCAGCCTCCATCCCGAAGCAAAACCTCCCATATTTCTTCTTCAGAATTATGGAAAGTGGCTCCTCATTTTCCTACCTACCAGAGAACTGAACATGAGTCTAACGGCAATGAAAAGACAAGCAGCCAAGAGAGACAGAGTGGAGACGGAGTGTGTGTTGGGGGTGGAGGGAAATGACAGCTTCTCTTCCTTCACACAGGGACAAGAATGACTTGAGGTATAAACTATTAACTCTCTTTACAAGTCAGAATTGGGTCAGATATTCTAGCAGAGAGAACAGTATGTTCTCTGCTCCAGCTGTTATCTGAGCTACACAGCTGGGGGCAGGACTCCAACTTGCTCCTTGGGCTCAGAGCTCAAGGTTTCTACAGCTCTCCAAGCTACATTTGATGGTGTCGCCCAGCTGGAATGATGGGGGGAGGTTGGCGGGGGCATGGTGACAAGAAAAAAGTAAGAGAAGAGGTGGAAGGGTAGTAGGAGGGGCATTCTCATTTCTAGTGATGCAACCAATTGTCACATTAGTCAAACCTACCTGCCTCATGGTTGCCAATCAGTGAAAGTTTTCTGACAGATGTTCTTGGGTGAGAAGAATTATTTGAAAGAGAGCCCCCAAACAGCCATAGGAGTTGCTGATTAAATGGGGATCCTGGGTGCAATGAGGTTGCTATGCTCAAGTCTGAAAGCCCGATAATGGGATCACCCCCTGCTCAATATCTACCAGGGTAGCAATAAATTGAGATTTCCCAAAGCCCTTGCGACGTAATGGGCTGGACTCTTGCTTTGGAGGGTCGGCACTTTGATTTCCATGCAATTGACATTTTAAGCTCACACACTGCTCCAAAGTTTCTGTTTCGAAACAACCCCAACATGCACAATGCCAAATCTTGTACTGCAGTAACATGCATGCTTGGGAAACCTCTGCTTCTGTGCAGGTATCATTGAGCCGGCCTTAAACGCAGTAGAGAGAAAATGACTCTGATTGCTTCCTAGTTATCTGATGCGATAGCTCCCAAATTCTAGATTCTTGGTGAAAAAGCAAGGAGTTGTTCTATGAATTTCATCATTTAGAGATAAATAATGAACACCAAACTTGGAACGAAATACACCAGTGTTCATTTTATTTAATATTCTCCATTGGTGGAAATAAATTAAAAATGAACAAGGCTTGTTTATGCCTGCCTTACATTGCTCTCCACTTTTGAATAGCAACTGCATATTAATTTGCCAAGATCCCATAAATTATAATTAGCCCGGAGGATTAACAACATAAATCCTTGAATTTAAAACCAACCTGCCCGGCTCTCTCTTCCCTATGCCCTAAAGTAAAAAAGAGCCATAAAACCTATCACCGCTATTTGATCCATTAAACTCCGGAGACATTCTTATTTCAGCTTAGCTAGTGGAGGTAGTCTTTGTTAAATCTTTTTAAAGTTACAGTAGCTCGATAGAAACCGGGGGTCTGGGAGACAAGAATCTGTGTCAACTCCCAGCCACAGTGCACATTACCCAGATGCGGATTAGAAGGACAGTGGTAAGAGGGACAAAGGAGTACGTTTCGGCTTGGTACAGCTGACACAGAGTCCTGGAACTGGCCTGAGATGAAAAGTACCCCCTGCCTCTATATCGTTCCCATTTATTGTCAAGAGCTCCGGAGTACGTGGGAGAGGAACCCAGGACACACACACGTGCTCACGGGCACAAAGACAACACACACACACAGGTTATGATCTGAGCTTGCATCTGCCAAGCTCACGCCAGGCTGATGGGGCGATGAAGGATAATGTTACTCAGATGACCAAGTATTTCACACAAGACTATGGAGGTTAAAAAAACACAAACTTTTTTTTTTTTTTTTTTTTTTTTGAGACAAGGTCTTGCTGTGTCACATATGCTGCAGTGAAGGGGCATGATCACGGCTCATTGCAGCCTTGACCTCCAGGACTCAAGCAGTCCTCAGGCCTCAACCTCCCAGTTGGGCTAGAATTACAGGCACATGCCACTACACCTAACTAATTTTTATTTTTTGTGGAGGTGGAGTCTCACTGTGTTGCCTGGGCTGTTCTCAAACTCCTGGGCTCAAGCAATCCTCCTGCCTTGGCCTCCCAAAGTGCTAGGATTACAGGCTTGAGCCACCTTGCCCAAATAACTATGGTAAATTTTAAAGCATTGTTTTTCCTGATGATGAAAACAGCCAATCACCCTTAAGTATGCATGGCATATGAAGTGCCCAGATGGTGGTTCCTCCAGGACTGCACAGCTCAGCCTGGACAATCTCTCCATCTGCAAACATACCTGCACCTTGCGATCATTCGCTCCCACACCATTTTCTCCCCTTTGAGTTTACCTCTCCCCTGGAGGGGTGGTCAGGTGGACACATGGATGTGCAGTTAACCATCCTTAATATGGGGCTCAGCTGCTTAAAAACAAGAGCTCTGGGTATACTCTGATGTGTGTATCAAGAAGGCATTGCAGGACCCCGCTGATGCTTTTGCAGAGGATATAGTCTTCCTTCTAAGAGGGTCTAGTCAAAGCCAGAATTATGGAGCTCAAATCCATTTAACACTTAGACAGTGGGCTGGTGGGCTTCCTCGCCACCAACATAGTACCTATTTTGTTAATTTAGGTTTTCCCCCCGATTATATACCAGTAAATGTTCACTGTAGAAAATCCTGATAACAGGTAAGACAATCAAGGACAAAATGTAAATGTCAGCATGCAGGTCTCATTTCTCCCAGACATTTTGTAATACATATGCTGAATAGGAATAAATATATTCTACACTCAACCTGACTCTTTTCACTTAATTTTATTCCATGACGACTTTACCACGTCCCTAACCATTTTCCAAAATCCCCAGTTATGACACTTCATCCTAAAACTCTAGTAGCATCTCTTGTCACTAATTTTGAATTATTAGACATTACGGCTATTTTAATTTTTGATTCTAAGTTTGTGATCACCTAATATACAAACTTTCATGTAGTACCTAATGATTTCCTTGGGAGAAATTTATAAATCTAGAATTTCTGGGGGAAGGATGTGAACATTTTCAAGAAAAACTTCATTTTTAAATGTGACCTGAAAATGTGCATGCCGCCTATTGCAAAGGGTGAGGATGGGGTTTCAGTGGAAATCTGTAGACTGTGATCTGCCCCCAGCAAAGAAAAATCAGGTTCGTAAGTCAGGCTGGTCCTTGGGCTATCCAAAAGATAACAAGTGAAAAGGCAGTCATTTCACACTGTGCTTGGGCAGTACGCCCAATAGTCCCTGAGTAGATTTCTTTTCTTTGTTATTGAAATAACTGGGGAAAACAGAACAGCAAGCATGAGAACAAAAATAACAAATAAAAAGTCATTTTGGGCTGGACGCGGTGACTCATGCCTGTCACCCCAGCACTTTGGGAGGCCAAGAAGGGCGGATCACTTGAGCTCAGGCGTTGAAGACCAACCTGAGAAACATAGTAAGATTCTGCCTCTACAAAAAGTTAAAGACCAGGCGTGGTGGCCCAAGCCTGTAATCACAGCACTTTGGGAGGCCAAAGTGGGTGGACCACCTGAGGTCAGGAGTTCAAGACCAGCCTGGTCAACATG
>NC_045450.1:63815804-63831246 GCF_002776525.5 Piliocolobus tephrosceles | reverse complement strand
AAATTATATAGGATTGTATATAATATAATTGTTTCTATGACTTTTTTAATAAAAGCAAAAATAGCTATATATGCATTTCTAGAAATATCTAAATATACAGATTTAAATACAAATATTGATATGGGTGTAGGTATAGATAGAAATGTGGATATTGGTTTAGGTATGGATGTGGGTTTAGATATGGATGTGGGTTTAGATATGGACATGGATAAGGGAAGGTGTATAGATGTGGGTATGAATACGTGCATAGTTATGAATATGGAGTTGGTGTCCTTTTCTCTGAGTTTTGAGATGATGACTGTTCTGCTTTTGTGATTCTCGCTCATCTATATTTTCTACCCTTTTTACATCGAACAGACATTGTTTTCATCATCAGAAAATAAAAACGTTCCTTTGAATGATTCAAAACAAAAGCAGACTGCTGTTACTGAGGACTCTTTAGTAACTGTCACCACGGAGGGGGTGTTTGTTCTGTTCCTGTTCATAGGTCATTGAGAGGCATCGGGGCTACAGGACCCCCAGCAGGTGAGGGGCTGCGTCCCTGTGCTGATTCCAGTCTGTCATGCCACATTTTCCACTTTTGTGAACTGAAAACTCTAGACCCAGACCCCATGCTAACCGGAGACTGCCTTCCAGTATCATGAGGAAATTGGGGCGGTGGACAGGTGCACCCTCCCCCCGACCCCTAACGACCTGCTTTGCTCCTGAGTAATTAGCCAGCCCCAGGGTCTATGATGGGGCCTTCTCTGTCCTCTGTCTGTCGAGGTTTGGACAGCTTTGGTCAAGTGGGGATTGCAAGTACATGCAGTATTTGAACGTCCTGAAATCTCTTAATGAATTCCCAGCATGCATTCTTGGCATTTTTTCTGTAGATCCCCAAATGACTCTCTGAAAAGGATTCATGCTGGGGCCCAGCATTGGTGTTCACTGATCAACAGAGGAATGGGGATTACCAATCATGACCTGCATTTTTAAATGCAAGTAGACACAGAAGTACATGGCGACATACATATGTGCATCGATCTGCCTCAGCACTTACATTCGTGCGTATTTGTGTATCAATATGTAACTGTATATAATTCGATGTCAAGTTGTCAGCTAACATTTCTTGGAAATTACTGATCTATCCTTTCTATATGTCTGGCATTAAAATATTATTTGTTTTACAAATTTGATACATGGACGAATGGATAAATATATGATAAAGCCATTATAGCAAAATGTTAATGGTAGTTCGCTGTAAAATTCTTTCAACTTTGATGTATGCTTACGAGTTTTCATTTTAATTTGAGGGAAAAATGATGTATCTTATGAAATAATAGTAACAGCAGATGATAACTGATATTTTACCAAAACATTATCAATGTCTTTACAGACCAAAATAAGATACAGGCAACCCTATATTACCACGTGTTTTTTCAGTGTTAGGATATTTCAAGGTTTGAAAACCATTGCTTTAAAGTAGTTCCCTATTTGTGGGCTTGTGAATCTTTTTGATTCCAGCTTTACAGCCTCCCACGGCTGAAATAGAAAAATTGTTGATTATCCTAGGCAAGGTCCTTAGTAAGTACCTCCACCCCCCAGCCCCCAAATAAAAGGGCACCACCACATAGCCGTGCCTACCTTTGCTCAGGCTTGGTTACTGACTACAGTACATAAATCTCCCCATTCCTGGACTTCTCTCTTGAAATTTCACACATCATTTTCAATTAAGGAGCTCTTTGCCTGAAGGACAGAGCCAACTGGTTTCTCCTACAGAGTGTATCTACAGGCAGATGTGCAGAAACGTGCATGATGGCATAAGATGCCTCTGCTTGGGGAGGGAGCCCCAGTTTGCAGCTCTCCTTACCATCCTTGAGGACTCAGAAACAGAATGGACTTAATTGTTTAAGTAATATATCTAGGATTAATAATAATGTTTAAAACCCTTTATAAATAGCTAATATGCATGGACTGGATAGGTCATTTTATATGTTATCGGATTTGTTAAGATCTTAAAAATTAACTCGGTTAGCAAAGTCAAACTACAGATTGAATCAGATACTATGGAATAAACTGGAGCCGCCGATCACCCTTTTCTCTGTGTTCCATAATGAAACGGGTGTTCACCAGTTAAGGGTTCCCAGTAGGGGTCTCAGGAACAGGGGAAGAGGCACAAATCCAAGGAAGGAGTAAATCCCTGTGGTTGTCCTGGAGCCTGTAAACATTTCCCACTAATGCGTTTGCTTTGTGATACTCTAAGCATTTTTCCTTACTGAGGATTTCAGCTGCTGGATTCCCCTAAAGGTACTTTAATACCTGTGCTGGGAGGAGAACAGTCACTTCATAGAGAAATTAAATACATAAATTAATAGATGCCTCTTCAGAAAACCTTTCAAACAGGGAGTCCAGCTGCTTCGGCAACACTGCAGTCAATAGGTCAAGGCCTTGGCTAATGGCTAGGGAGAGGCAGAGGAGGGATGAAAATGGGCGGAGAGACTCGGCAGAGATCAACAATTATGCCCAGAGACTTAACCACTTAGGTGACTATTCGCCTTTGCCAGAGGGTTATGCTGAGAACTCGCCTAAAGCAAGAAGCAAATGGAAGCAAGGAGGCAGAGAAGAGGGAGGAAGATGATGAGCAGAAAGGAGAAAAGGAGGAGAAGAAGAAGGAAGAAGAAAAGGAAGATGAGGAAGAGGAAGAGGACACAGAGGAGGAGCTGCCAGCCAGGGTTGCATGTTCCTGCCCAAGTACACAGGACATTCTACCCTTCACCTGTCCTCTTCAAAGACCAGAAAAGAATGTCACTCTCCAGTTCTCCCTTTGGCAGGAGTGGGCTAGAAAGGGTCTTTAAGTGTCTGATGAAACACATACAATTTAAACATGTACCCTTTAGCTTCAGAATCTCCGAGATACTAACATTGTGTCCAAAACACTTGAAATCTTTATGGAGTGGCTATTATATGCCTGGCTCTTTCCTAGGTAGACACTGCAAATATGTTTTTTATTTAATGAGACAACTCTTCTACCCATTTGATATATATTGAGCTACAAAGTATGATTTCCTTCAAAGAAGGCTTTCAGCAACTTTTAACAGTCTTGAAGAGCATGACGTTTGGTAAATGCGACGGAGGGCAGGCATTCTCTCACATTTCGAATCCCCAATGGCTCCTAGCAGTGTATCTAGCACACACCAGGTCAATAATATTCCATACATTCATAAAAGTTTTCAAATGGAAGGAGATGTTGCATGCAGATAAACACCCTCCTAGTTTGCCCATTTAACGGATGAGGTAGCTAAGTCCTAGTCCATAGTCACAAGATGCTGACTAAATACCTGAACTAAGCAGCCAGCAGGCTTTTAATTTTATGCTTATAGGCAAGTTATCTTTCAGAAGGAATTGAGAAGAGACATTCAGATGGCATTTCTCACTGATTCCTCAAAAAATGTAGGCACTGCAGTACACTGTTTTGCTTCCTGCCTCAGCCCCGCCCCCGGCCCCCATCACCCCTTATCCTCCCCACACCCCCCGCCCTCCTCACACCCCTGCCTTCCACCACCACCTTTGGTCTTCATCTGCTGGGAGGAGGAAGATGGTCCAGCTTGAGTTAAGTGTCAACTTCAGGTAACTCCTCCAGAATTGTTTTGCTTGGATCTCTGGGATCTCATAACTCCGAGTGTTTCATGCATGAAAGCCTTCCGTTCTCTCCACAATGCTGTACTTCTTGAAAACCACAGCCATCAAACATGTTTCTCTTATGTACCTCCTACTTCGAGAAAAGACTATGTGGAAAGTAGATGTGAAAGCAGGAATTATTAGTCTTTTTTGTTTTTTCAGGGTAGGTAATACGGAGAAAGAGAGAGAGGATGAGAAATGATCCCAGGTCATTCCCTTTGGAACGTTTCTGTCTGTTGCATTTTCTGGAAAGCACGGCATGTTCTGTGGACATGGATTTCAGAACAATACTTCCTGCATTGGTTTGAATGAAAAGATTCACCAGGGATGCTAGATAGGAAGCAAATTCCCAGGCCCCACTGTAGATCCACTTAAACTCATTCCCTCAGGCTGGGATATGGGAGTACGGAGTCGGCATTTTTGAAAGAATCTCCCCCAAACAATCTTTGTCGTAAAGTAATTTTGGGGAATTTACCCAATTTTCATCTCTTTGTAAATTTGGGGAATTTACCAAATTCCACCTTACCTGACATGCTAAATCTTTCTATAACCTGGGAACGATCTTGTGTTAGCAGAGAGACCAGCAGAGTTGCTGGATTAAGAAGGATGGGTAAACAGAATCAAGCTCATATCAAAACATTCCACTGTCATACGAGCTGCGAATATGTTTGAATAAAAACCTTTCTGAAATCTCTCCAGAGATCTCTCTTAGCATGGGGTCCTTTCAAACGAAGCCAATTTCTGGAGACTTTTCTCCATTTATCTTTCCTGTACAGAATGCAAAATAAAGGACACCATTTCTGAGTGGCCGTTTTGGAAGGTTAGCTTCTGTAAATGGTCTTTGCTGAACTCTTGTCCTGGGTCCTGGGTCCTGGGTTCCCTCACTCTCATTCCTCCCTTCACATCCCTCCTTCCCACCACAAGACCTTTCTACAGGTGCCAAGTTTACCAAAGACATTATGCCTAACCCCTATGGAGAAAACCCGTTGGGTGCAGCATACAAATGGAGCTACTTCTTGCCAGTGGACATCTTGTTAATACATTCCACTGCCCTCTGCTCTAAAAGGGAGATCTCGTGTGCTCCACGGGGAGACTGGAAAATGCATTGTATGTTCCAAAGGGAAGAAGGTCTATTTCTGCAAGCCCAGCCCCAGTCCCTGAATTATTTTAATTGCAGTCTGGTGATGCCAAGGTGCTGAAGCACCCCCTTAGGCTGAGTGCTTAGCTAGGAGGTACTGAATTAAACTGTCAGAACATGCAGAAAAATTGCAACGCGGCCTGTCAACAACATTTGTTAAGAGACACGGGCAAGGCTGGTGACTTGTATAGGAAAAGAGCTGTCTGTGCAGAGCCATCAAAGCACAGCCTGGAACTAATGGGGTATTCAGAGGTCTTGTTCTACTTCATTGGTCAAAGCCAACACAAGCCTGAAAGATTTGGGCCCGTTTGCTGTTTATTACCGTGGTAATAAAGGCCACTTAAAGATACAAACCCATCTTGTATTGGCTTAAACCAGGGCTTCTTTTCTGAATCGGATCACGAATGTCTTGTTTCTCAGACTTTTAAAAACAATCTTCTGTTTTAGGAACAAAAATTCAGAAAAATTAGACATCCTATCAAAAGAGGACATAGTGATCTTGACCTTATTTATCTTTGGTGGATATCTTTTTTTTTTTTTTTTTTTTTTTTGGGACGGAGTCTCGGTCTGTCGCCCAGGCTGGAGTGCAGTGGCTGGATCTCAGCTCACTGCAAGCTCCGCCTCCTGGGTTCACGCTATTCTCCTGCCTCAGCCTCCCGAGTAGCTGGGACTACAGGCGCCCACCACCTCGCCCGGCTAGTTTTTTTGTATTTTTTAGTAGAGACGGGGTTTCACCGCATTAGCCAGGATGGTCTCGATCTCCTGACCTCGTGATCCGCCCGTCTCGGCCTCCCAAAGTGCTGGGATTACAGGCTTGAGCCACCGCGCCTGGCCGGATATCTTTTTTTTTAACATCTACCCTGGGATGGTCTGTTTTATTGGCCATCTTGGCTAGGCTATAGTTCCGATTTATCCAATCAAACATGAATTAAGGTGTTGCTGGGACAGTATTTTGTAGATGTGTTTGAAGCCCTTATTCAGTTGACTTTTAGGAAGGGAGATTATCTTAGAGGATCTGAGTGTGACTGAGTCAATCATTTGGAAGATTTTTAAGAGAAGAACCGTTTCTTTTCCGGGAAAAGAAGAAATTCTGCCTGTGGACAGCAGCTTTAGCGCATGCCAAGAGTTCCAGTTTGCTTCTCTCGACTGCCCACAGTATGGATTTCAGACTCGTCTAGGCAACCCTACTATGGTATAAGCCAATTCCTTGCAATAAATCTGTTACTATATATCTCCCACTCATGCTGTTGCTCTGATTTAAACCTGACTGATCCATAACCTTATTTTAGTCCCTTGTCTCTCAAACTGTAACCAAATATCTTTTCATCAGAAGTCTCAAATTAGAGATTTGTACACTGCAAAAAGTTCATGGTCTTTTTGGCCCATACCCACGTATTTGGTGCAATAGGTTAAAAATAGAAATAAATTGAATTAGTTGCCAATAGTTAAAACTCCTAAAGATCTCGCTCTCTCTCTCTCTCCCCCCCCCGCCCCCCTCACACACAATCTACATTTCTACTTTCTCTTAGAAGAGAAAAAACATTAAACTGGCGAGCATAGTTGTGTATCCCCATATGACAACAGTCAGCTAGAATGGAAAGTGACCTCCTCTTTCAACAGAGTGCATGCTCTGCAGTTTACCCCAGTCTCTACCACTCCTTATGGTCTCCCCAGTAGTAAGGCTAGCTGTCACCGGCCCTTACATTGCTTTTCCTTTTGTAAAGAGAAATGTGAAAGATATATCATACTTACTGTGGTTTGGCTCTAGTTTGTCTGTCCCCACCAAATCTCATGTTGACATTTGATCTCTTGTGTGAAGATGTTGGGAGACGGAGCCTACCGGGAGGTGTCTGGGTCATGGGGATGGATCCCTCATGAGTGGCTTCATGCCATCCTCATGGTAGTGAGTTCTCCCTCTATGATTTCCCAAGGAGCTGGTAGTTTAAAAGAGCCTGGCACTTCCCTTCTCTCTTGCTTCCTCTCACCCATGTGATCTCTGCACACCCCAGCTTTGCTTTGCCTTCTGCCATGAGTGGAAGCAGCCTGAGTCCCTCCCCAGATGCTTAATCTTGAACAGGTATCAGAATTGTGAACCAAATAAACTTTTCTTTATAAAGTACCCAGGCTCAGGTGTTTTGTTATAGCAACACAAAATGGACAAAACTATACCCTTTACTCTATCAAAAGTAGAAATTTTAAAAGATATACGGAGAAGGCCACGTATTGCAAGGAAAAGAAACGGAGAATGTACATTTTTCTTTGCAGAAATGAAGACCATTTCTTTGTATTCAATTTTCCAACAAAGTACATCTGGGTTATTACCTGCCTCTACTCATTTATGTTGACCTGCCTAGTAGACACGTATTGTTTTCAATTCCTTCTTACACCCTGCACATTTTAGGAAAAATTCACTATGAAACCATTCTTTTTACTCTTTAACAAAAGAAAACCCTAAGGTGATTACGAGGGAAGTTTGCTCAACACACAGGGACAGTGTGATAATTGCTTTTGGAGAAATCCATTGAAATGCAACCACCAGTACCAGGGAAGGGGTGAAGAAGATTCCAATGACCTTCTTTTCTTTCCAGACAATTCTTAATATGCACTCATTTGCCCATGGTGATCCCTGATGGGTTAGTTAAAGGGCTTTCTTCTGCTGGTTAAGAAGTAGAAATGCAGTCTAGGAGAAAATACCACACACCGGGAGTCGGGTGTCTGTGTTCAATCCCCACTCTCTGTCTCAGACACTGAGACTCAGTTTCCTCCTCTAGTAAATAAAGGAGTCCCCAAATGTGACTCTGCCTCTTCTTGGAGCTTCTGGATTCAATCTGCAATCAAAAGAATGTCTCTCTGGATGGTGAGGCCCAGGCATCTATGTGTTTTCAAGCACCCAGGTGATTCTGATGAGCAGACAGGTTTGAAATTTGCTGGACTAAAGAGCATCTCAAATTTCTTCTAGCTCAAAAACTTGATGTACCTAGGAATCAAATTCTGCAGGCGCCTCTCTAGATATGGCACAGGCAATGTTCCAGACATATTAATGCTTTGGGGCCACTGGGATATGGTTTTAAAGACTTGAAGCATTGCCACACTGCCTTAGTCACCCGGCAGAACCTGACTTATCATTTTGCCTGTAATGTATGTTGCCTGGTGGTTTGAAACTTCACTTGAAGTTCAGAAGCGAGGCAAGATGCAATGGTCAAAATCAATAGATCTGAACTGTGATCGACGGGCAAAAGGCTTGAATCTCCTCAGTTCCTGCTCTCAGCCCTGCTACTCTCTTATGCCCTGTGCCGACATGATCACCTTCCCTAAATAAAAGGCAGAAAGTATCCTTTCTCCTCCAAAGATCATTTGGAAACAGAATGAAATTGCACAGCATTCACCCCTAGCACACAAACCTAACCCCCTTTGGAGTAAGTTGTTGAACGTCATCATTCTCAGAACCTGAGGGGCTCTCTCTGGTTCTCAGCGGGACAGGGTTATATTTTTTCCCTAATACAAACAAAAGACATTAGAAAGCATGGGGAGCATATGATAGCGCTGCGGTGCCACTGTGAACAAAATATGGATTTTGCTTTTGTAATGTGTGACTATTAGATCACAGTGTTGGTTGCAATAAATTATCACTTTCAGTTCCTGCTAATTGCTAGAATCTTCTGCCATGGGCTGCAGTGATGTGGGCCAAAAAAAAAAAAAAAAAGTTTTGGAGCCAAATACAAATATGGATCCTGCTGGACTGTGAATGGCATCTCGGATCTTGAATAAATGCCTAAGGAAACAGCTAGGCATGAGGGCCTGGGAATCAAAGACGTCATGATGCAATTATTGTGAAAAGCAGGCTCTTTATAAAAGAGAATTCTGACTTCTCTGTGAATCCACTGACCCAGAGCAGCCTCCGCCCTACGTGTATTCCTGTCTATAACGAGTACCTACAGGGTATGATGGAAGCAAGTCAGTTAACTGGTACTAAAGTTTAAAAAAATCCAACCTGATCTTTTAAATGAAGAGATCCTTCTATGCCTTCTATGCCATGCCCACAGATGTCCCCAACCCACCCTGATCTTTTCTCCTCCCCAGAGTATAGACAATTTAGTGCGATCTTCTGGGCATAAACCTCGGCTTCAGGCTCCTTTTTCTTATTCTGTGAGAGTCAATTTCTGTCTTAAAATCAAAAATCTGCTAAGCACCTATGAGGTTCCTAGTGATGGGCATGCAGGCATAAACAAAACAGGCAAAATACCTGCCTTGTCGGAGCCAGCATTCTCAAAGAGCAGGGAGAAAGCAAAATGGGTAACTGGAAATTGTGCTTGGATTGATGGTGATAACATGGAGAAAAATAAAGCAGGTGAGGGGGTCAGAGGTGCTGCTGGGGATGGAGAAGGAAGATGGCTGTTTTAAAGACGGTATCTAGAGAAGGCTTCCTCCGAAGGTAATAGAGAAAGGATGGGCCAGCCCTGTGGCTATGGAAGGGCACTCTGAGTTGGATAACCAGAAGAGGAGGGGCATGGGTCTCATTCCATTGAACAGCAGGGAGGCCAGCACAGATGGAACCCAGTGAGCAGGGGGAAGAGCCTAGGCAGGAAGAACAGAGCCCATGGGGGAAGGGAGAACATGCAGGATGCCATGGCCAGCTCGAGACCATGGCTTCCACTCCGAGTAACAGGGGACACCTTCAGAAAGCTCTAAGCAGGAGAAAGAGGTGATCTAACATATTTTCAAAGGAGATTCTGGTTCTCTGTGGAGAAGGAACTGAAGGGGTCCCAATATGGCTGGGTGCCAGGAGGTCCTTAAAAAAAGGACTGTGGTCAGGCTCTGTGGCTCATGCCTGTAATCCCAGCACTTTGGGAGGCCAAGGCGGGCGGATCACGTGAGGTCAGGGGTTTGAGACCAGCCTTGGCAACATGGTGAAACCCCATCTCTACCAAAAATAACAACAAAAAAATTATCTGGGCATGGCAGCGCGTGCCTGTAGTCCTAGCTACTAGGGAGGCTGAGGTGGGAGAATTGCTTGAACCTGGGAGGCAGAGGTTGCAGTGGGCTGAGATCATGCCACTGCACTCTAGCCTGAATGACAGAGCATGACTCTGTCTTAAAAAGAAAAAAAAGAGAGAGAGAGAATTGAGCAGTGATCCAGAGAGGAGGCGAGCACAACGTGAAGGAGTGGGCAAGGGTGAAGTCGGCTTTCTGAGGTCTGTATTCCTGCTTGTGAGGTTCGATCCTTGCTCCTCTCACATGTAAACTCCGTTGAGAAGAATCTCAGTCCCTGGCACACAGAACACATGTAAGAAATAATGGTTCCATGTTGAAAAACCTGCCAGGTGACAGTCTACTCATGTCCCAAGAAGATCAACTTCCGCTAGATGAGTGATAACTAAATCTGGCTAGATTTGTTTTATTATTTATGCAATGTCAGCTCCCCCGCGCCTCACCCTGTATCTCCTTATTTGAAGAGGACAGTCTGACTGATGGACCAGGACAGACACCAGAAGCCCTCCCTCTGCCCCCACCTCTTCTGCTGCCTGGCTCTCTGACCTTCCACCAGCCATTTATTTTGTCTGTGCCTCAATTTCTCCATTCTGAAAATAAGAATAATTCTGCCAAGGGACCATTATGAGGATTGATGAGGTAATAAGGAAATGCCTGAAAGCAGTTTGAACTCCTTGAAGAAGCAGCTATAAATGCAGGGTCCATTTTTCCATCTCTTCTGTCCTCTCCTGCTAAATAAAACTGCCGGAGGGAGAAAGCCCTGTTGGGGTAGAAAGGAAAACGACAGGTGGACAAAGACAGCAGCTCTTTCTCCAGCAAAAATACCCTTAAGTAGATTCTAAGGCATTGGGAAGCCTCTTAGAGAAGCCTCCTTTGCAATAGAAAGGGGCTGGGGCAGAGAATATTCAAGAAATTGTGAGGATTATTTTGCCTCAATTTGGGGACCAGAAATCACCTCAAAGGGACTTAGAAATAAGCCAGAACCATGTCGCCTCTCCTGTGTGCCCCAAGAATTCAGAAGATGACAAGACAATCTGGCAAATCCCCTCAGCAGGAAAGTGAGAAAATTGCCCACGACGCCGAACTAGTTTGGGTTGATGACACTCTGGGGTAGACACAGAGTAAACCTGTTGGATCCATAAGTATTGGGCTTCTTTTAATGAAAGAAACACTGTCATTCTCTTCTCCGTTCCTTCCTCTTGCCTCTTTAAGACTCCTTTAAATGAGAGGTTGTTATTCCTCATTCCAGGTGTATCTTCAGATGGTCACTAAGTGTATACATCTATCCTTGTACATATTTTATACCAAAACTTCTAGAAAATGTTAACTTAAAACAAAAACAGACTGAGATGGGTTTTTGAAAGGGTTACTCTGATAAAGTTTGTTTGTTTTCTGTTGTTGTTGTTGTTGTTGTTTGCTTTTTAAAACTGAGGAAATGGCCGGGCATGGTGGCTCATGCCTGTAAACCCAGCACTTTGGGAGGCCCAGGCAGACCTCAGGATCACCTGAGGTCTAGAGTTCCAGACCAGTCTGGCCAACATGGTAAAACTCGTCTCTACTAAAATTACAAAAAAATTAGCCTGTAATCCCAGCTACTTGGGAGGCTGAGGCAGGGGAATTGCTTGAACCAGGTGGAGGTTGCAGTGAGCCGAGATCGCGCCATTGCACTCCAGCCTGGGAGACAGAGTGAGACATCGTCTCAAAAAAAAAAAAAAAGAAAAAACTCAGGAAATGCAGATGAGAGCGCTGGCAAAGGTGGTAATGAAATATCAGCACATGACAAACTTTTGCAAGCAACTCTACATGCACAGGTGTTTGTAAATAAAGAAATGTATTTCTGCATTCACAGGAAGAGGAGTGAGGAGGTGGAAGGAGCTCTAGGTGGGCACATAATCTAGCTAGGTTATGCCACTACTTCTGAGTGACCTCACGGACATTCATTCATTCATACTGCATTCATTCATTCCGTAGCATTTGTGGAAGTGGTATATAAGATGGTACTAAGTGCTAGAAGGCTCTGTGCTTTCTCCCCTTTCTCTCTTGGAAGGAGAGAGCGAGAAGGTGGCCAGGAAGCTGTGGTGAGGCCTGCTCTGGGCTGAGTCACCCGGTTCCCCTTTTCCCTTTTTACTTCAGGCCTGTCACTCTCTGTCGAAGGGCAGGGGGAAGGGAAGGAAGAGAGAAAAGTATCAATGGTTGGAGAAGAGGAACAAGTTTAACTAATATCTGATTATCCTTTTGATGTTCATTCAAGTTACCAAAAACGCTGAAGCACCGTGCCTCGACAGGAAGTGTGCGGTAAAAGTAATGTCGTCATGTTTGTTGTGGGCGCCAATGGGCCACCCTGCACCGGGCGCTGGAGGCCTGCTGGGAAGGTGAACTGGGCCCACTGCCTACTGCGGGTGGTGGCCGAGCTGCTGCGATTGTAAAATGACTCTTTTTCATTTAAAAAAAGAAAAAAAAAAATTCATCGGATATATTGCAAGCACAATTTTTACCCCAATAAAAGCTCTATCTAAATTAAACAGAAAAACACTGGGTCAGAAGAAGCCACTGAACATTTCTTTTTGATCTCATAATTGAAAGGTCTCATTTTTTAAAATGAGAAAATTAAAAAAAAACAAATTCAGAGTCTCATCCCCTAAACACAACTATTGTCAATATTAATCGACTGGTATTTAGCGTTTCTGTGTATCTTTTGCCTCCAAAATCTGCCTCTCTCCCCACCTCCTCCCAACCACACCATGACATTTGTTTTGCTTTTCTGATAGATGTAAACACATTATTCTTGCCCATTTTTTCCCGTTAGAAGTGTCATTCTTTTCAATGACGTAGACTTGTCTATCAAATGGCTGTACCACAGTGATGTAACCAACAGCTCAGCATCTTTCTTTATAGCTGTTGAATTGCTAGGTGAAAAGTATCGGTGCAAAAGTAATTGCAGTTTTTGCTATTGAATGTAATGGTGAAAACCATGATTACTTTTGCACCAACCTAACCAGAAAATAGCATTCTTTATTATAAATTAAAAGTCACACGTCCATCCATGAAAATGGGGGGCTTCTCTAGTTGAAATCCAAGCTCTACTCCTATGGTGCCAGGGGGTTATGAGGGCAGAGGGGCCTGATTGAGACAGCCTCAGGATGGCCTAGGGTTTATGAAGAGCTATAGAATAATATGTTTTCAATAACATTTACCTTAATTCCAGAGATATCTCCAAAAACCCTCATTTTCTGTCCAGTCCTGGGGAAATTATGTCCCTGAAAGGTACATACACCTGTCTGTGTTTCCATCACAATTCATTCCCCACCAACCACTTTTACGGGAAAAAGGGGTATTGCCAGATTGAATTAGATCAGGCTGAAGACCAATTACACAAAACAAGGAAAGCGGCTGCTGGCCTTTTCCCTGAACTGCAGCTGAAACTCAGAGAACCAGTTCCAGGGGAAAGAGCTGGACTCCTGCAAGATGTACAGGATCAGCCTGGCGGGGAGATGTGGATGAGCAGGGGTGTATGTCCATGAGCAACCAATCATGTTGGAACAACTAAGTGATATCGCCTCTGGCTTTATTAACGTTAAAGACCACAGGCTAGGCGGCTGCCATTTTACTGCCCTGTTTTCAAGCCAACCAGCACGATTGATTCCTAGTTCCCAAAGGCTTCCTCTCTGTTATCTCTTTAGGTTTTAATACTGTTAAAGCCTTCATAATTGGTGGGCTAAACACACATGTAATGAATCCTATTAGTCATAAACGGCTCCTTGCACCCAAGAAAATGAAGGAGGCAGCCTTCTCTTGCACACAGGCAAACTCCCCTAATTTAGACTACCTGAAAGCAAGACTGATCTGAATTACAGATTTCTTTAAAAAAAAAAAGATGCGGCCGGGTGAGGTGGCTCACACCTGTAATCCCAGCACTTTGGGAGGCCGAGGAGAGCAGATCATGAGATCAAGAGACAGAGACAATCCTGGCCAACACGGTGAAACCCAGTCTCCACAAAATATACAAAAATTAGCTGGGCATGGTGACATGAGCCTGTAGTCCCACCTACTCAAGAGGCTGAGGCAGGAGAATCGCTTGAACCTAGGAAGTGGAGACTGCAGTGAGCCGAGATAATGCCACTGCACTCTAGCCTGGCGATAGAGACTATGTCACAAAAAAAAAAAAAAAAAAAAAAAAGAAAAGAAAAGAAAAAGATGCAGTCAGTTGTGTGCAGAAACCCTCCTGAGAAAACAAACTTTTATCTAGCAAAGTCCTTAGGAGAGCTGCTTTAACGAAGAGGTAAGAATATTCTTGAGTAAGTAGGAGCTTCTAAATTGCCCGAGGGTACTTTAAAACTACCCTCTACACTTCCCCCAGATTGTTCTGGGGTGTTCTCTGCTGAGTAAACCCTCTCTCCAAGATTAGTGTACACGGAAGCCTCAAGCCAAGATCCAAATCTGAAGATCATAAATCCCAGATTCCTAAAGTCCACAAGAACGAAAATCGGGTGGAATGAGCACCCCATGGGGGAGATGATATATGTTGCTACCGCCTGCCAGTCTTCAAAGTCATTTCTGCTCATGAAAGCAGTGGAAGAGCTTCAACACAGGAATGAGATTACAAACAAATTTCATGCACTGGGATCAGCATATAGCCAAAAGTGAGAAAAAAAAAGTAGCATTAAAATAAAAATGCCCCAACTACTACTTAGTTTTTTGTTTTTGCTTTTGTTGTTCACATTGTTTGTTTTGTTTTATAGGAAGAGGAAAGTCTGGGGGAAGGATGTGGTTATGGTGGCTGGTCACTGGGCAGAACCAAATAAAACCTCGAGAGCCTCCCTGACTCGATCAGGGTAAAATCCAGTCTTTCTAGGTCTGGAGCGGTGGCTTGTGCCTATAATCCCAGCACTCTGGGAGGCCGAGGTGGATTATCTGAAGTCAGGAGGTTGAGACCAGGCCAGCCAACATGGTTTTTACAAAAAATACAAAAATTTGAGCTGGGTGTGGTGGCATGAATGCCTGTAGTCCCAGCTTCTTGGGAGGCTGAGGCAGGAGAATTGTTTGAACCCAGGAGGCAGAGGTTGCAGTGAGCTGAGATCATGTCACTGCACTCCAGATGTCTCAAAAAAAGAAAAACAAAATAACCAAAACAGAGTCTTTGTAAAAACCAACAAGGCAGGGCATGGCCAAGCCTCCTCGGTCTCTCCTCCTGACCTTGGTGGCATGCCTGGGCCCTGCCGAGCACGTGCCTCCCTTGGGACCTTGATACCTGCCGTCCCCTCCTCCCTCGCACCCTCCACCTCTTCAGGCAGGAATCTGTCCATAGGCCACTCATCACAGAACCCTGTTTAGAGCCACACAGCATCTTCCTCCTGCCCTCATCCCTCTCAACAGGAATGAATTATCTTTACAGCACTTAACCTTGCTTGCATGTCTTGTTTCATATCTCTTTCCCCAACTAGAATGAAAGCTCCCTGAGGGCAGGGATTTCCTTTGTTCATTGCTGTATCACTAGGTATTGCACATAGAGGGCCCTCCAGAAACATGAGATAACTGAATGAATGGATGAACGAATGAATTACATAACTATATACTGAGCATGCCTTTAGACATCGATGCAACACATCAGATCACACACACACACACACACACACACACACACACACACACACACACACA
>NC_045450.1:63679050-63815794 GCF_002776525.5 Piliocolobus tephrosceles | reverse complement strand
ACACACACACACACACACACACACACACACACACACACACACACACAGTGGAATCTGTCAGGACAGCATCCCACGACGCTAGGATCTTAACCTGACCCTGGCCCACTCAGACCCACCAAGTCAAGAAACAGCCCTTTTTATGAGCCTTCCAGTAACATTAATTGTTGGTCATAAAACTTCAAAGAAACAGATATTTATAGCTTGATTAAAGCCCCTTTTTTCCACACACACTCACCACAGCACTTTCCAGCTGAGTTCCCATGAGCATACTGAAAACAGCCTCCTGCCCACTTCCTGTCGAAGCCAGTTCCTTAACCGCTTAGGTCCTGAAGCTCGCCGGCCCCCCCTTTTTCTTTTTTCCAGTGTTCACTCTTTCGGTTTCTCTTGGGTTTTCGCAGTTGGGTTTTTCACTCTTTTTCTCAGGCACCCAAGCCCCCCCGTGAACCGCCCCCATATCCAGCATGACAACAGGGGCCAATGAACGTGTCAGAACTCCGAAGAACAAAAAGGTTCCTTCTTAAAACAGCCTCCCAAGGCAAACAAACAAACACTATGAAGTTTTGCAAGGTCTATGAAGTTTTGCAAGGTCTCGGCAACTAACATGGTAATCTGTTTACCATGCCTAAACGCTTAGGGGACTGGAAAATACTCCTTTAGTGCATCAATTCGAAGAAGTCATTCCCGTGTTTTTATGTATAAAGATCGCCACCTTGGCCAGGAGCGGTGGCTCATGCCTGTAATCCCAGCACTTTGGGATGTTGAGGCAGGCAGATCATGAGGTCAGGAGTTCAAGACCACCCTGACCAATATGGTGAAACCCTGTCTCTATTAAAAATACAAAAATTAGCCAGGCATGGTGACGTGTGCCTGTAGTCTCAGCTACTCAGGAGACTGAGGCAGAAGAATCACTTGAACCCAGGAGGAGGAGGTTGCAGTGAACCGAGATCATGTCAGCGCACTCCAGCCTGGGTGACAGAGCAAGACTCGGTCTCAAAAAAAAAAAAAAAAAACACTTGCCGCCTTGAACGTTCATGATGATGCTAATTTATTATCGACCCTTTTCCAGGAACTTTACAAATATTCTAATTGTTACAAAAATCTTGTAAGATGACTAACATCTTCATATAAAACATGAGTAGAGACTCAAAAAAGGTCAAGAAACCTATTATGCAGCTATAAAATGACAGAGCTAGGCCCTGTGCCCACCATATGCGGCCTTCCTGATGAAAAGTCACATTCGCACCCTTGGTATGGGGGAGCATGCGAATTGTCTTAATTGCGTAAAGAAAAGACACCAAAGGGCCCTAATTCAGGTAAAATGGAATTGGTTTCATTCCTGGTAACAGCTATGTTCAAGGTACTTTGAGTTCACCTGGTATTCCCTCATTACACTAAACATTAGGACAAAACATAGAAATTTTAATAGTACCCCCCCAAAAGGAACTATCCTTTGGAAAAGAGGTGATCAATACGTTCACTAAGCTTTAAAGGATGAGGGTCAGAATGCATCCTGGGCTTCTATGTACTTTGCCGTTGGGTGGACGATGAATTCTCTTTGAATATCTTGAGTATATCTAAAGTAGTCTTACCAACCCACAGTAAGTATCAGCTGTGGTAATTAATAAGTATTATGCGGTTCTCAACATGGACCACATATTGGAGAAATGATGTACCCACAGAAGGAGCCCCTCTGCAGATGTTATCATCTGAGAAAAATGGAAAGTAAAGTGGTCTCCATGGAGTGGGTCTAGAAAACCCCTTTTAGTTTCAAAAAGAAACCCCCATAGAAAACGTCGCATTTCTTTATGTTGTCATTTTTCTGAAGCCATCATACTTGCAGCGGCCCAGATAAGACTTGCTGATGACTGTGAGGTTATCGCTTGCTCCCATTCACCTATACTCATCAGGCTGCCCGCAGCTCAGGGCCAGACCTAAAGTGGTCTGCAAAGCCTGTCTTTGTCTGATGGGAGTCTCAGGGGAGCAACTCCAGCTGCAGAATTCCTGCTGCTACATGGATTTTGCATGGCTGTGCTGGAGAAAACAGCCAACGGGCTGCAATGCCCTGCGTCCTCCCTTTACCTTAAAATGTCCCATCCATAGGCTGTGCTTAGGGATCCAAGTCTACGCTGCTTGGAGGCCACCCCGTGGACTGAGCCCAGCTAGTTCACAGCCTGGCTGAGGCCGAGTGCCATGGCCTGGGGAGATGAGATGCTTCTATCTGATGGTTCTCCTTCAGGAGCCTGAGGGAGTCAGGAGTACCAGATGAGCTCACACTATATAGAGGGTGCAAAGAGGCCAAGATCAGGATGCACAAATTTCAGAGGAAGCAAAAGTGATGAATAAGCAGAAGAAGCTAGAATGGAAGAGAGAAGCCAAGGAGATGGTGGTGAAGCCTTGGACTAGAGACCCATGAATGCCTCCTGCTGATGGTCCCTAGGCCTCCTTGAGTTCAGAACATCCCTCCACATCCTGTCCTTTCCGAGGCCTGGCTTTTCAGCATTTCCTGGTCCCCTTGAGCATACATGCTTACATTATGCGAGGTGGCTTCAGTGATTTCCTCGCAACCAGGAGAATGTACTCAACTAAAAGAGCAAAGAAATGGCCAAATTCCAGAGAAAGTGTTGCAAGTCCCAATAACTCAATAACTTAAGTCTCCTCTTTCAGCAGGACCCCAAATGCAAGGACCTAGGGGGTTGCCATGGGCCAACAGCCATCGGCAGGTAATTCTTCTCTGGCTCCAATATGAAGTCAACTCCCCAGTGCTGAGGACTTCTTGTCCAGCACAGAGTCTTGCTCTGGCTTTCTGCCTGTTGGCTGGCTCCTTCCAAGCTTGTTCTTCTATCACAGGGGTAACATGAAGATTCTTAGATAAGTTATTCCAAGCCTTGCCTGACTGGCTCTGAAAACGAAGAGCTGCCTACAAACCACCCAATGTGACTCTCAAACACAGTGGTGTTTACTGAGATAAGCATTGTTTGATACGTAACTGGTTTTCTTCTCCCCGTCCATGCTAGCTTCTTCCCTGCTCAACACAGGAAGAACCAAGCATTTTCTGAGAACAATTCCAGAGGTCTCCACGCTTCACATGCTCCTGGTTGGGGAAGAGAGGCACTGATCCATGCCACTTTTGAAGATTTAGGTGAAGGGCTTGAAATCATGGCATTTCTCCCAGACTGTTCTACAAATCTCATGAACTCTCTCCTCACCATGCCACCTGGCTTCTTACCTCTAAAGTGCAATCCCCACCTCCATCCTTACTCCATCATTGCCTGGCAGAGGGTCTTGGGGTCATCCGAGCTGTCCATCAGGAGCAGATGGGGACCCCCAGGTATCTCCCTTCCCTAGGCTGCCTCTCTCACCATATCCCATTCAGACACGGGGCCTCCTAGTGCTCTGCAGAGTCTGTACTAGAGATGTGACTGTAGCTCTTACCGAATACATCAACTCTTTGTTTGTTTGTTTTATTTTGTTTTGAGACAAGGTCTCACTCTGTCACCCAGGCTGGACTGTAGTGGCACAATCACAGCTCACTGCATCCTCAACTTCCCAGCATCAAGCAGTCCTCCTGCCTCAGCCTCCTACGTAGCTAGAACTACAAGCGTGCGGTACCACGCCTGGCTAATTTCCGTTTATTTTTTGTAGAGACAGGGTCTCCCGACATTACTCAAGCAGGTCTCAAACTGTTGGGCTCTACTGATTTTCCCACCTTGGACTCCCAAAGTGTTGGAATTACAGGCATGAGCCACTGCGCCTGGCCAGGACACAGATTCTTTATCTACTCCCCAAAGTCAGGCCTGTCACTCCAGAGGGAAAGAAGCATTCATTACTTTAGAATGTGGATAGTACTATACTGACAGTCTTGCTTCTGCCACAAGTTTTGATAAGTTAATCTTTTTCCAAAAACTCATCTTAAGTAAATTAGAGCTCAATACCCTCAAAACATATCAAGAAACATACCAGCAGAAGACATGCCTTCTCATCGCTAAGCTTGCATTTTCTTTGCACAAATTTGACCTTGGTATATCAATCAAATTAAAACAATAATAATTTGTAATAAGAAACTAAAACCTACAATTGAAAAGATGAAAAGTTGCCTGAACTTCTCAGACAGAAGATGCTCAACTAACATTTACTGAGCATCTAACATGTGCTGGGAATTTTCATTTTTACAAACAGAAATAAAGTGGCAATGTGATCAGTTTAAAGAATGTTGAGAGCAGCCACAATATTGACTGTTGGTTTGTTTTCTTTCTTACTGACTATATTGCTTTTTTTTTTTTTTTTTTTTTTTTGAGATGGAGTCTCACACTGTTTCCTAGGTTGGAGTGCAGTGGCACAGTCATGGCTCACTGCAGGCTCAACCTCCTAGATTCAAGAATCCTCCTGCCTCAGCCTTCCAAGTAGCTGGGACTACAGGTGAGTAGCTAGGACTACAGGCATGTACCACCAGGTCTGGCTAATTTTTTTGTTTTTATTTTTTATAGTGATAAGTTCTCACTGTGTTGCCCAGGCTGGCCTTGAATTCCTGGCCTCAAGTGATCCTCCAGTCTCAGCTTCCTGAAGTGGTGGGATTACAGGTGTGAGCCACTATGCCTGGCTACTGACTACATTTCTGCTAATACTTCTGAATGCCTTTTGACTATGGGGTAACTGTTATTGGTAAGTAACAAAATGTATGCATTTTTCTAGGTATTGACAGTTACCATAAAGATGATATAATTTTGAAAACAACATACAGAAACTGGTTTTTTTTTTTTTGGACCACTTTTACCTGCTAGTCTTTGAGTAGACTCAACTTATTGAGAAAGTTGCATTTCCAGTGGAATTTTCTTTTAAGGAAATTAGTTTTCTATGTGGTGAAGGAGCAGAGGAGAAAAAACCCAAAACCTGAGGCTGTGTCCACATCGGCCCAATGAACTGGGAAGCAGAAAAGCTCTTTTTCAAAGCTCAGCAAAGCAGACCACCCAATGGGAACCTCCCAGAACAGTGAAAAGCATAATCTGTCCACTTCAACCTCATATCATTTTCTTGGCCACTATTACTGCTGTAATAACCTGGACAGCAGCTCCTTCGTCACCGGGAAAATCTAAGAGACCTCCAGAAGGTGTTTTGGAAAAAGAAAACAACTAACATAGCTCCCAACAGAGTCAAGTAAGAGAAAGGGAGAGAGAAAGACAGAAATGGTACTTCCGTGTTTTTGTTCTTAAACATGTATATCCAGATGTATTTACATATGTATATTGCATATACATATGTATATTTGAGTGTATAATTGAGTATGGTGACTCATGCCTGTAATCCCAGCACTTTGGGAGGCTGAGGCAGGAGGATTGCTTAAGCGCAGTAGTTCGAGGCTGTGGTGAGCTATAATTGTGCCACTGCACTCCAGCCTGGGAGACAGACGAATGTGTCTCTACTTTGATTTCAAAATTATATCATCTTTGTAATAACTGTGAATACCTAGACAGGGTGACCCTGTCTCTAAAATATACATATATGTACAAATGAAAGGCTGAATGAGTAAATGAATACATGTTCCACTTCATATCACTTCCACAGACTCCTTTCTTCTTTGTATAAAATGCAGCAAACCCTAACAAGGAGTCATTGTGAGAACCAAAAGAAATAATACTTAGAAATTACTTGTCGGCCAGGTGCAGTGGCTCACGCCTGTAATCTCAGCACTTTGGGAGGCTGATGTGGGTGCATCACGAGGTCAGGAGTTCAAGACCAGTCTGACCAACACGGTGAAACCCCATCTCTACTGAAAATACAAACATTAGCCAGGTTTGGTGGCATGCGCCTGTAGTCCCAGCTACCCAGGAGTCTCAGGCAGGAGAATTAATTGAACCCAGGAGGTGGAGGTTGCAGTGAGCCGAGATTGTACCACTGTACTCTACCCTGGGCAACAGAGCGAGACTCCATCTAAAAAATAAATAAATACATAAAAATAAAACAAAAGAAATTACTTGTCATAAGCTGGTATCACTATTTTAGGAATTATTTATATTTTATATTATTTATTCTTGGTATTATTTGTTGCTCTTATGACTTATTTTTCGTGTGATTTATTGATCTTTACATATTTTCTCTATTTAGAGATCTACTTCTCTTTGCACAGCTCTAGCACACACAGCACACAGTCAGTGTCCCTCCTCACCTCTTCACTAGGAACAAGAAATGCATTTGCAGATATGCACATCTTTCTTCAAGCTGGCCTTCTGAACACGAAGAGTGCCTCAGAGCTGTGGCCCCACCCTCCTTTGGGGTCCTCAATCAGCTCCTTCCTGTTTCTCCCTGGTTTGTCAGCCAGCCACTCTCCACCACCATGTAAATCAAGAAGTTCACGATGGTCTGGTTCTGCCTGTGGAGCCTTAGAACTGATGCAAGTGGTTAACCAAAACAGCCCCCACAGAAACTACAAGGGTGGGCTGCGATCGGGAGTCAGAAATTCTTTCTATGAAAATGCAAAGCACGACCTCATAAAAGAAACCCACCGCAGGAAGATGAAGAAATGTCAGTTTGCATTAAAACAAAATAGAAGGATGAACATTTCAACCATCTGGCAAAAGACTCTCCTATACAAGTACATAAAAGTTGCCAAGGAGTTAGACAAGACCTCAGATGGGAACTCCGGAGCTCCACACGGCTCCCTTTGTGCCTTAGTGCAAACTTTTGAGCAAATTCAGGGTCGGATGTTAGTGATCAGTTTACTGTAGCAGTATATTCCCTCTGTGCCATGCAATTGTCTTTGTTTTGCTTTGAACCTAATTGTCTTATCGTGCATTAGAGCCTGTAATGCATTTTGGAAGGATGTTGCAGCCATACGCGTGCATAAGCAGATGAATAAAACAACACTGGTGTGAGGTTTTGTGAGAAAGAAAATGTTTGTGTCGAGTGAGATAGGCTAGGTTCTACTGCAACAGCCGATACCTCCAAAATCTTAGTGACTTTACACCGCTTTGTTCTTGACATTAATAATGGCCAACAGGGAAGCTCTGTGGACTGTGGTCACTCAGAACCCAGAAGGAGGACACAGGTTTCATCTGAACATTGCTGCTTTAATTTCTGGGCCATAGGAAGGGGTCAGGGTGAACCACACACTGGTTCTTAATATTTCCTTCTGGAAGTGACACATATTTTTGTCACTCGCGTTTCATTAGGCAAAGCAAATCACACGGCAATGCTTATTGTCAAAGGAGGCCGCAAAGTGCCCCTACCTGCGCCCTCAAGTAGGGGAACCGCAGTGTTAGGGACTCGCCGTAATGACTCACACTGGGCTCCCAACTATGGAGTTCCTTAAATATGTCAGGTTCTTCATTCGTTATCTTGTCTAGATTTACAGTGAAGATGAAACTGGCTGAAACAAGAGGCCCTGAGTTCCATGTTGTGTCTTTGGTAGGAGTGCCAGGTGGGCATTTTGGGAACCACTCACACCACTCTCTGATGTAGATTTCAACATTGTAGGGGAACCTTCTAGTACCCCCAGCCTCCCAAAACTGAGTCCCTCCTGAACTTATTATGCACATCTTCCACGGATTACGCATACAACAGTGGACAATTCATGACCTCTGTAAACACACACAAGGGATAAAGCTGAAAGCAAAAAGAAAATACTCAATAAATATCACCTTCCTCCCATCTTCCCCACACATGCCTTCTCAAAAGTTTGCATCACATGAACGACTCTTCACTGTCCTGTGAACTGCAAAGGTGTCCGAATGTGCTGGCAGAAACTAAAAGAGCAGACTGTGGCTCTTAAATGGCCTGTGACTGTAGGTATGTAGTGAAATCAAAACACTGGGGTCTTTCTGGTGGGTTGATTCATGAAAACAGTTATATGAACCACAGTCATCAACCCATGAAGCTACTTTCAACATCTCCATAGGTCTATAAAGTGACCAGAGAAGTGGCCATTCCTGAGCACCTGCTTCTCCTGGCCATGGGAAGGTGACCTCATGACCCTCCCCTGATTTACCTCTCATAACAAATCCATGCAGTTGGTATTATCTGTGTCTGACAAAGAAGGAGATGGAGGCTCTGGAACTCAGCAGAGGCCACTCCCTGGGAAGAAGCAGAAACGGGTCTCAAATAAAAGTCCATCTGACTCTTCCCTCTTCTATTCCTCTGCCTCTGTCTCCCAAGGTGACATATATTAATATTGCTTTTAATTTTGCCGAATCTTGTTTCAGATGAGTGTCAGGGAATCAGATTTGTTACAACCTCTCCACGGCTTTACCCACTAGCTGGTGCTGAGTGAAGAGGTTCTAGGCTCAAGGATGTAGGTGATGATGCTATATTTTCACTTGGCACAGAATGGCTTCACTCCATCAGATTGATTTAGACATAAACCACACTCCTGTGCTTACAGAATTTCTCACGAGTGGTCTTCTGGTTCTGGGGTATGAATCTGATATCAACCACCTCTTTGCTGTTAAGCCAAACCTTGAGGTTTTGCTACAGTTTCACTCTGAGTGAACTCGCCCATCAGAGTGAAACTAGGATAGAAAAAGGGGTCCTAACCCACAGAGGTGGGAGGAAGCAATCTGCTTTGTCACTCAAGCACGACAGGGTTTCTGCTGGAGACCAGAGGCAGCCAGGCAGGAGCGTCCAGCGTGAGACAGGAGACCCCACAACCCATGGCTGACACTTGGCATGGTCTAAATTCATGTCGCTGGGGTATTCCTGGTCTTGGGTTTATGAGAATTTCAATGCGTTGATACGGGTCTCATTCAAATATAGTGCAGTGAGAAAAGTCTTGACCAATGAGGAAGTGAAGGCTCAAAGAGATTAAAGATTTTTGTTCAGGGCCCCACAAAGAGCAAACAGCAGAGTTGAGAATGTTTGATTCCAAAGTACAAGGTCCGTCCTGTTATAACCCATCACCATGAAAATGGCTGCAGAAAGCAGGGGGCTTAATGAGGATAGTTAGGCTCATGCCTGTAATCCCAGTGCTTTGGGAAGCCAAAGTGGGTGGATCATCTGCGATCAAGAGTTTGACACTAGACTGGCCAACACGGCGAAACCCCATCTCTACTGAAAATATAAAAATTAGCTGGGCTTGGTGGCACACACCTGTAATCCCAGCTCCCCAGGAAGCTGAGACAGAAGAATCACTTGAACATGGGAAGCAGAGATTGCATTGAGCAGAGACCCTGCCACTGCACTCCAGCCTGGGCGAGAGCAAGACTTTGTCTCAAGAAAACATAGGCTTATTCTCTCAGCACCCCACACTCCATTGGGTCTCGATTTTCTTATCCCCACACAGGGGATGGGAATAATGACCCCTGGCAGTTACACCAAAAAACTTCTATAATATAATAGTTGTTTCCAACTCTATGAGTGAGAAGTAAAAAAGAGCCTGGTGGGTGTGCCCGTGCACGTATGTGTTTGGAGGTATGAGAATCTTTTCATTACTATGTAACTACACTAGAAAAATTCACTTGCCAAGTAAATTATTATCTTAAGAGACTGGTTGATGCATCTGTTGGGATATCTGCCAAATTTACAAAATGCCTTTGCTCTTAAAATCAAAGCGGTACTTTTCCTTTTTATTACCTAAAAGAATTCTTTTAGAGATGGTGTCTCCATATGTTGCCCAGGCTGGTCTCAAAACTCCTGGCTTCAAGCGATCCTCCCACTTCAGCCTCCCAAGTGGCCGAGATTACAGATATGAGCCACTGTACCCAGCTAAGCCATGGTTTTGTCATCAAGACCCTGATGCTGGATACAGATGACTGGACCAAATGTAGGTACTGGATCCAGATTGAGTCCATCCAATTCTCTCTCCCAGAAATTTGGATTCGGGATTCAGTGTTAGACAATTTGGTTCTAGGTATGGGTGTGACTATAATGTGCAAATTCCTGATCTTCTGCGACGTGCACAGAGAAGTACAAATAGCTGATTCAAGGCAAGAGAAGAATTGAACCAGAGGTACAGAGAAAAGCAGAGATGAGAGACAGAGAAAAGGACTCTTGTGTGGGTTTCTGTCTCCATCCCTAGTGTCACCTCTCCCAAGGCTTGGCAGTATCACTGTGGGATTCCACAGGATTCTCTGGTATCCTGATGCATCATCACACCCTCTCTTCCACCTTGGCTCCCTAACCTTTTTTCCTAAGTGAGCTTGAAAGGTTCCTGTTACTCACAACCAATAATCCATGAGGGGCATGACTTTTCTGTTTTGTATATCCTGCTGTATTCCCAGTGCCTAAAGCAGTGCTTGGTATCGTAAGAAATAAATATTCAACAAATACCTGTAGAATAAATAAAATCTGAAATCTTAACTTAATCAACATCCCAGGGGGTGGAAGGAACAGCTTGAGGATCTTTCCGCTTATTTTCAGCCTGCCAAATTTTCTATATTCGTGCAAGGGGGCAAAGCTATGCCCAGAGAAGCATATGTTGTAATCACATTTGTGTCCAACCCTCTCTCCCTTATTCCAAAGAAACATGCTTGCAGAATTTGTTGTGTCTGCAAAATAATGATATAGTTCCCTGTTGCAAAGCCTGGGGTAGACATAAAGAATTATGCTGTAATCACAATTACAATCATTAAATTTATGAAATGCCACAGAAGAAGAAGGTAAGATGAGTGAAGGGTGGTGAAAGAGTTAGTGAATGAGAGGTCAAGGCCAAACATTTAAGGCAAGTTTCAGATGGTTACAGGCAAAAATTAAAGTGCCAGGTGACTAGGGGAAGTACAAACAATGGGGAACATATGGTTCAAGAATGTAGCAGGGGGTTGGGGCAAACAGCCTATATGAAGAAAGACTGTCTCCCAAGGTCACAGGGATGAGTCACCTGGGACGCCTAGATGGACGGATGGATGAAGGGATAGTGGATTGATGGCTGGCTGGCTGGCTGGTTGGGTGATACTTCTGTCATATTTTCTGGGGGGAAAACCCAAGAAAAAAAGAGAGGCAACAATTGGATATGGTAGTCAGAAGTGATACCAGTCACTTATTGGCTAAAGTGATTAAATATCCACTGTCTTTTCTCCATTCTTTCTTTCTACTGTTGCTAAGGCCACGGATGCTAAAAAAAAAAAAAGGTGGTGGTGACAGAAGATGGAAGGAGCCTGTGTCCCTAAATACCTACTTGGAAGAGAGCATTGCAGCTGGGTTCAGTTACGTCGGATGTTACATGAACGAGAAGTCATTTTGTATTATGTTAAGGCACTAACTGTAAAGTTGTTATAGCAGTTAGCCTACCTTGATCAATGCAAGTCAAGTGCACTACATTTTAGCATCTCTACTGATTTCGCTGTCAAATTTGGGGGTAAAAATAACTTCAAGCCAATCATCTTTGATCTCTGGTTGGGAGAGGCCTAACAGGGAAACAAAGGAAGTATTTATTGAGTGCCTATTATGTGCCTGGCAATTGGATTAAGCACTTTAAATGGATCATGTCATTTTAACCACTAGGGATAGGTCTCATTATCACCACTTGGGGAAATAAAGGCTAGGAGAAGTGAAGCCATTGTGAAAGATGGACCAGAAATCATCATGGTTAAGTCCAATCTGGCTATAAACTGTTAAATCTCCCTTTATCCATCAAGTCCTTTAAACACTGCCAACAAATTCAGTTCAATTCAACAAATGCTTACAAAGTTTTTACTCAAGGCCAGGAACTGTGTCAAATGCTGGGGATTTACTTCTCAAGAAGGTAAATCCCACCCTCCAAGGAACTCAGATTCTCCTATGGCGAGGGATGATTAATGAGTATACATGATACTATGCAGTCAAGGTTAAAAATGGAGTTTGGACAGTGTGCAGTCAAATCCAGATGAGGATTTGAACCCACTGCTCTCTAACCCATAAGCCCATGCTTTTCAGAATTAATCAGAGCTCTAAAGTACTTGACCCTGGCCCTGACACCAATCAGGAACTTAAAAACCCATTAGTTCCTTTTTTGTTTTATTTTTGCTCACTATTAAAATGTACCAAAGTAATAAGATCAAACAGGGAGGAATGTTGTGTGGCATTCAAGGGACTCTCCTCTCAACTCCAGCCACCCTGCCATCACCACACACAGGATACATTCTCCTTCCTGAGCCGTGAGAATCAGAGAAGTGATTCCAAAGCTCTGCATGGCCAGCAGCAGACCTAGGATGACTGGCTCGCAAGTAACAGAACCCCAACCCAAACTCAGGGGAATTTGCCAATCTATGAAATTCAAGGAAGAGTTGTGTAACCAAACTGTGACAAGGTCAGGGAGGGAGTGAGACCTAGAAAAAGACTGGAGCCAGAGACTTCATCTGAATGTCTGAAATATCCTCTCTTCACATTGTGGGCAGCCTGAAGGCCGTCGGCTCCCAAGTTTTATGTCCTAGAGTTTCCACCAGTGCAAGGAAATGGAAACTTCCCAGTTCTAAAAATCTGGGGAGGGGATCTTTTTTTTTTACCCTGAGCTTGTGGGAAGGTGCTTAACCACAGACTAACCTCGATAAAAATGGCACCTCCCAAGGTAGCCACAAGGGGAGCAGGTATCAACAGAGTTTCCGGGAGAAGAAGGGGTCAGGGGTAGGTGCTAGAAAACAACCCCATAAATGTCCACAATGCCTCTCGAGAGAGTTGAGTAGGAAGAATGCTGCAGAACACTAGTGAACAATCCTTGCACCGGATTTCTTTTTAGGAGTTTAGGAGAGCACAAACTTCAATCTTTGAATTTTTTTTTCAAAGATCTCTATTAGCAAATGACAAAACAAAAGGATTTGGAAAGGTGATTATTTCTTACACCAACACACAATTCTTGTTGGTATTTCATTATCTGCTACGAGAGATATAAATCCTGTGGCTTGGAAAAAAAAAAAGAGAGAGAACATTTAAGGACATTGGGTGAGGCCTTTTCAGCAACAATGGAACTTTAAGTACTTGACAATTTGTATGCTGCCGGTATGTAAGCATCGAGCCTCACAAACCCCACAGCTGCATGTTTACAGTTTAGACCATCTCTGTGAATTGCATCCTTATGTTCTGTATTTTAAAAGGCCATTTTCAGCTCCTACTTAGCTTCCACTCAGAGATACCATTCACATCAGGTCTCTGTGCATGCGTGTGGTTTTTCAATCCACACATTGTCGGGACTGGCCACGGCAATTTTCCTCATTGTGTTTGCTTTCCATACCCCGTTCTACGCTGAAATTCAGAATTCGGATGTTTGTCAAAACGCAGGGGCCCTGTTTGATCTTATTACTTTGGCACATTTTAATAGTGAGCAAAAATACAACAAAAAAGGAACTAATGGGTTTTTAAGTTCCTGATTGGTGTCAGGCCCGGGGTCAAGTACTTTAGAGCTCTGATTAATTCTGAAAAGCATGGGCTTATGGGTTAGAGAGCAGTGGGTTCAAATCCTCATCCGGCCCCCTTTTTGCTATGAGACCTGGACAAATTATTACAGTGAACCTTAGGGAACTGATGAGCGCCAACCGTTTTTACCTACAAACATAGTCATTTCATACAGTTCAACCTAATAATTCACCTCTTTAAGCCTCACCTGCAAAATATGAATAATAATATCACCTTTCTCTCAGGGTAAGCATGAGGATGAAACAGGACGATACGCATAAAACAATAAACACTAAGACAAGCTTCTGATACATGTTAGTCATTGTTGTTATTTACACACATTAAATAATTTCATCTTCATTATAACCCCATGTGCTAGGTAATCTTATTTCCATTTTGCAGGTCGGGAAACTGAGCAAGAAGACGTTACCAATAACCAGACCACAGTCACATAATACCTAAGTGGGGAGGCTGAAGACGAAGTTCGATCCATCTGACTCTCAAGTTTGTGGTCTTCCCATACCGCCTACCCAGCTGTGGTAGGTGTAGATAGAATCACTGTGACTGGGTCATGAAGGGGCCTGGACAGGCTGAGGTCCAGAGACCACAGCTTATTGGAGAGTTAGCTTAGACGGTTCTAGGACACCGGGGGCTGGCACGGAGGGTGGACCCGACAAGCCAAGGAGCCAGCACCATTTTTTTGAATGCTGTGAAAAAGGTACTACGTTGAGTCTTCCATAGATTCACGATAGCTTCAGGAAATTCTCATGCAGGAAAATGGTGAGAATGAACACTTTCTGAATTAAGATGAAAAGGCTACATTTCAGGGTTTCCAAGAAGGCCCAAGGTGGTAAGAAATCAAGTCATCCAGATACTAGGAAAAAGTGATTCTTTTACTTAGATTTCTGTAAAGGGAGCAAACATGACACTGTGTGTGGTCACGCATAACCCACGGATTTCACTGAAATGTGACAGTTTGTTCCCTGATATGAAGATGGGATGTGCCTCAAAATATTCCTTTGAGAAAATAGTACTCAATGTAGGTTGGTGTTATTCTTACAAATCTCGGCAATGTATCATTGGCTCAAATTTTCTAAGTAATAAATTTTTAAGAAACATTTTCAGGAAAATAGTTCTACATCTACTGTAAGAAGAAAAAAAGAACCACTTCAACAAATATTTTATTTTTAATGTTGAAAACTGGGGACTCCACATATTATCCAACATTAGAGCAGATGTTAACTAAATTTAAGTCTGCCATTTACAGTCAAAAGCAACAGGAAAAAATAAGTCTGAAAAATAACTTAATAGGTTTTTTGAGATAGTTACAAGGGAAGGAAACAGGCTGCCGAGGAATCTGTACACCATGTATGTAAACCTCTCTTGCTTCCATTACCTTACTTGAAAAATCACCAGATGAGACCCAATCTCTATTAAAAACACAAAAATTAGCCAGGCATGGCGATGTGCGCCTACAGTCCCAGCTACTCAGGAAGCTAAGGCAGGAGAATCACTTGATCCCGGAAGCTGGAGGTTGCAGTGAGCCAAGATCAGGCCACTAAACTCCAGCCTGGGTGACAAAGCAAGACTCCGTCTAAACGAAAAAAAAAAAAAAGAGAGAGAAAGGAAAAATCGCCAGAGGTTATTATTATATGGAGACAAAATTATTTAACACACGTAAGCAATGATGATAACAACGATCATATGGCTACAACTCTACTGTAAATAAAAGCTTAGGTATGAGGGGGAAAAGATGGAAAAGAAGTACTTTAAAGTCCTAGAAGTTTCTAGGTTAAGGTGGTGAAAGCATAAGTGATTTTTTTCCCCTTCCTGTGATCTGCTGGTGTCTTGAATGTACACATATTATCTTTAGAATGGTTTAAAAATGAATTTAGAATAAGTAACTCTCCTATCCAGTAGTTCTCAAATGTTAGGGCTGAGCAGAACCACCTGGGATGCTTCATACAAATGCAGACTCTTAGGATGCCTTCCAGAGATTCTAATTCAGTTGGTTGTAATCTCCCAAGTGACTCAGGAATTATATTTTGAGAAACAGTGTTGTAGTGAATTGCAAACAAAGTAATAACTATTGCACTTACATAGTGATTTTTCATACTGAGTCTCTCTGGGGTCTTTGGGGTCACTGAGGAGTAGGGAACAGCCGAATGTGTAGAAGTTGAGAGCTGTCGTTTCCCACTTAAAACAATGTCCTTCCCTCACATCTGTTGTATATACTATATTTTGGCAAAACGTTTAGTTTTTTTTTTTTTTTTTTTAAAGGTTCTGCATCTAAAAACCAAAATCAAAAACCTTGCAAGACCTTGCAAGAGATTTATCTCCATTTTCTGAGTTCAGAATGGAAATGGTTACATCAGCATTTGATTTTGCATATAACTTGCTATTTTCTGAGCTGGGGGAGTTAGGCTATCTCAGCTTGGTTATCTTTGTAGAGGCAAGAAGAGGATAAATAACATTTGCTGATCAACTTACTATATCTCAGATTCTTTACAAACATTACCTCATCTAATCCTCATGGAGACTCTTAGGTTCTTAGTATTCCTGGTTTATAAGGGAAGATAATGAAGTGTAGAATGCTAGTCCATTTCCAAGTAGGAGTGTAGAGATTCCCCCATGGTCACTGTTGTCCCCCAAAATCCCCGGTCTTTCCATTCTCCCACACTGCCCACTGATGGGTCAACCAGCCTCTCCAAATGGAGAAAATATGAGAGAAAAAAAAGGGGGCTAGTGACATTTCAGTCAGGATGAGATTCGTCTGTGAGTGACAACGGTGGTTTTAGTAAGTCAGATGTTTACTTCTCTCATTTAAAATGTGGGAAATGGGGGTGACAGCCAACCATCATTAGAAAACCCAGGCTCTTGACATTTGGGGCTGGATGATTTATTATATTTTTTAAAAAATAGAAATCCAGGTTTCTTCTACAAATTTGTTCTTCTGTCTTCAACACACAGCTCCAACTTGGGGTCTGAGTCGCCTTTGCCTGATCAAACTCTAACTGCTTTAATGTCAGCATTCTAGTCAGCCAGCAAAAAAAAGGACAACGAAGGACCATCCTCAGCCTGTATACACTCTTCGTAGAAATATTGCATTGCTGTGCTTCTCAAACTAACCATGGTGAAAGGCTTTTTCTTTATTTTTTCTCAAATCTTTGACAAATAACTTTGTGAAGGGTACCCTCCTCCAGAAGAGATTTTTTAAAAACATCGAGAATTACTAGAAAAAGGAAATTTCAAAGGACGTACAAAATATAAGTCCATTTTAAAATTACTACATTGAACAGACATGAGCTTAATTCTGACAAACAGCTATGAACTTTTCTAAAGGCTTACTCTCAAGCTCTGAACTTATCTCTCAGTGGATCAGTTATAAACCCTACGGAAGCCCTCAGATACGACAGTTCTGCTAAAGTCCCATTTACTAGGACTTCATCAAAGGATCACTCTAGCTGCAAAGGAAAACAGGGAAATATAGTCTCTTCCCAGGCTGTTGAAATTTAGGTATTTTATTAGCAGGTAATAAAGGGAGAACAGATATTTGAAGACACTCAGCAGTGTCTGCCACACTGATCTTAAAATGAAACAAAGTCTATGGTTGTCTACAGGAGACATAAACTCAAATCTCCACCTAAAATGATAAATCCACATAACTATATAATAATAATGAAGCCAGGTGTGGTGGCTCATGCCTGTAATCCCAGCACTTTGGGAGGCCGAGGTGGGTGGATCACCTGAGGTTGGGAGTTTGAGACCAGCCTGGCCAACATGGTGAAACCCCGTCTCTAGTAAAAATACAAAAATCAGCCAGGCATGGCGATGCGCACCTGTAATCTCAGCTGCTCAGGAAGCTGAGGCAGGAGAATCCCCTGAACCCAAGAGGTGGAGGCTGCAGTGAGCTGAGATCACGCCATTTCACTTCAGCCTGGGCAAAAAGAGAGTAAAACTGTGTCTCAAAAAAATAATAATAAAGAATAACTAGTATACTGTAAAGAAGCGATGGAAAGCTCTTTTATGTACAATAATAAGGATTTCTAGATAAAGGAAACGAATACACAGATTCTTCAACTCTCACTGAGGCTAGCACATGTCTAGATATGTGTGTACTGATGAATAGCCACGTGGAAGCACATTTCAACTAAAAACACTGATGACGCTTGTCAATGACCCAGAGTCCAAACGGGGAAAACAATTCCACTTAGCTGAAAGTGGCATCTAAACTTCTCATCATCTCAGCCCAAATTCAGGCCAGAAAACAGTTACATACATTCTGGTATTAAAGACATGCATTTGAAAATAAGAAACCAAAGACTAAGCATGTACTAAATACTAGAATAATGTTGTATGATGAATAAACAGGCAAAGTCGAAGAACTGCTGGAAGATTTAAGAGAAAAAAAGAGGCTGTTGTGGCCCTGATGATGATAATGGTGATGGTTATGGTGACGATGATGATGATACTAGAACAAGTACCGCTGACTTTGATCATTAATAATTATAGCTTCAATAATGATACTGAATATCTTGTAAAGCACTTTAATAAATAAAAAGGTCAACTGCAGAAAAGTATGTCAAAATGAGTACAGATTAATGAGATCTAGATGAATGGTGTAGCTTTTCTCTGTCCAGAAAAAAACTTTTACCATATCCTACCTCTCTGAATCTTGAAGTTTGTCTTACAAAGTAGCAACAGGAAGGTGAACAAACATGAAATTCTCTCCATGTAGAGGTCTCATGCCTACGGGAGGCAGAGCAACTTTGCAGGAAATGTGAGCCAGGACCTCTGCAGAGTTGGGAATGTATATGATAAGAATATTTTTTTCTTTTTTGTGGGAGTTGGGGGGACAGAGTCTCACTCTGTTACTCAGGCTGGATTGCAGTGGTGTGATCATAGCTCACTGCAGCCTCAACCTCCTAGGCTCAAGCAATCGTCCCATCTCAGCTTCCTGAGTAGCTAGGATTACAGGCACACTCTACCATGCCTAATTTTTTTTTTCTTTTTTTGTAGCGATGGAGTCTCACTGTTTTGGCCAAGCTGGTCTCAAACTCCTAGGCTCAAGCGATCCTCCCGCCTCTGCCTCCCAAAAGAGCTGGGATTACAGGTATGAGCCACCATGGTTGGCCTATGATAAGCATTTTTAAGCTAACACAAAAAGGAATGCGGAAATGAGTGAATAAATGAACAAATGAGCCAGTTCACACAAGGCTTGGCCACGCTACCACCCAGTGAGACCATCTGGGGCACCAGACATGGAGATGCTTGCAACACCGCTGGCCACTGTCTCCAGAGAAGCAGACCTCCCAACACACTCGTCCCTAGGCAGAATCTGGTTTAACTCCTACCTCTGAATCGGAGCCACTCATTTTTAGGCCAACAGATCAATTACTTGAAGCAATCAAGGGACCAACTTAAAAAGCTACATTTACAACGTGAAGGGGAATGCAGGGCGGGGGGCCAAGAAAGACCCCAGAGTGGTTTAGGAAAACCAGCAGAGAGTTACTGACCACAAGCCTGAGCAATGGGAAAGGAGGCTGGCAGAGAGCCAGCGAAGCCTTTCTTAGGACTCTAAAAACGTGAAACAGCTCTCTTAGACAAGAAGAGTCAAAGCAATACAAACTGCAGTTTTCAAACTAGAGAGAAAACAAAATGAAACTTGGTTTGGGTAACTGGTGAACTCTCTTGGGTAACAGGGCTCTAAGAGACGAGGGGGAAAGAAACGCACACCGTCTTCTGCATTTTACACCCTCTCAAATGGTTGAAATGCTTTTCTGGCTTCCTTTAACAAGTACACCAACTTCAAAAGCTCAGAGTATGTTTTCTCCAGATTAAGACAAAAGAGTCATTGTCACGTTGTCAAAAATGTATGTAGCAATTAATAATAAACGCTCCTAGGAGAGGAGTACAATGTGAGACTCACCTGAATAACAAAGCTCCTTAATCGTGTGCATCAGAAGAAAGTGATCACACATTTGATTAAAAACTATTAGCCTGGAAATGTACAGGCAGACTTCACAGTCTATGGAATAAATGGGAATCATAAAAAGAGAAGGTCAGTGGTTTGCAACTTTATATGCTGCCTCCATGCATTCACGTATGGGCCGCAGCCCTTGAGAGTATACTCCCTACATTCTGAGTACCCTGGAAGTGTATTGTCAAAATGTTCTGTGCTGAGTGAGGATGCTACCTGAAAAAGTTTCTGCGGAGATTATAGTCAACACACCCACATTTCTCTTCCACTCCCTGACCAACATAGAATCTAATCTCACGAGATGAGAAAAACTTGATCTGTGCTCTTTGAAGAAACAAATCAAACTTCAAAAGAGGTCTTTCCATTGATTCATCTGAATTATCAATTTGAAGCTTGTACCATTGACTAGAGGAAGAAGCAAGCTGGCTCCTGGATTACTGACATCTCTTGCATACCCTCTCATGCCCTGAACTTCTGTGCCTCTTCCTTCCTCCCTAGCAGCAGCCTACCTGCTGCACTAGTCCAAACCTGACTGCCCATCTGCCTCACTCACTGCCAAGGAGCTTTGCTCATCTGTGTCCAATCAGGATAGAAGCCAGAAGCTCCACCCTTCCAGACTATGAGAATTTCCTATCGGTGGTGATTAAGAATCCTAGCAGTCCATCAAGAAACAAGGACTGACACATCATCTCCAAAGAGAACCAGGAGACCATTTTGCTGGAGGACATTTTAAAAGCATAATTTACTTCTCAGAAGTCATGTTAGCTTAGGGCCCTTCCCAGTCGGTTTCTGGAAAACACACACACACACACACACATCAGATATACATTCCTAAGAACAAACTGGAGCATGGTGTTCTCTCAGAGCAAGTGTGGGTTTCAACATTTACAAGTTTTACAAACATTAGGCACTGCAGCTGACCTGCACTACCTTGGTATTAGGGAAATAGCTTAACTTTTCTCTTTAGAGTCAATTTGCTCAATGTTGGAATGATAAGTCTTGAGGAGGAACTTTCGAACTATATCAGGAATGTGTTGCATTTATTTTGGAATAGGAAACAAATTCTTTTTCACAGAAGATGGTTCGAGATAATTCTAAATGCTTGAATACTAATTGGTTGTCTTGAATGCTTAAATATGTGACACAAAGGTTTGGGTAACTTTTTGGTCATAAAGGGGTAAAAAAACTTGAAACAAGGTGTTTTTCGATGAGTCAATTTGGGCCAAAGTTGGTTTACATAGAGCTCTTATCTAAGACTAACTATCACCAGTTAGCAAAACACAGGTTAACCCCAGAAATTGCTCCTCCTTCCTGGCTTCTCTTCTTTCCCTAATAGCACAGACATTGGCCATCTTTGCTGACCACACACTGCCTCATTTAATTGACTGCTACTTTCTATTTGCACACTGACATTTAGAAATTTTCTGTATTTTTTTTCAGTCCAGAAACCCACTTACTTCAATAATGTTTGATAACAGCGTACTTCCCACTAGCACTGTTTACTAGCTTTAAAAAAAAAACAACCTACAAATAAAGATTCTTTTCTATGTGACCCTTTTCCTGCCAATAGGTTGTGATAGATAAGTCGGCTCTCAGTTCCTAGGTTTACGTAAATATGAACGACTACAGTAACGTGTGAACAAGACAGAGATGTAAAAGGTCTTTAAACCAGAGTTTAACAAAAAGGTCCTGTCAGTCAATGAAATAAAGCTGTTTTGAATTTGTTCCCAATCACTGGGCTCTTTTGCTGGAAGCCCGTGTTTGCTTGGTGGTGATTAATGCGAAGTGCACGCGGCCTTCGCGGAGTGCGTAAGAGAACTGGCAACTCTAAACAGCATTCATCATACTCACAATTCCTTGCTACACGCTGAAGTTTTCTTTATTAGCCACCATGCCAGGTCACGGGGATACCCAGGTGCATTCACCTTCGCTAAGTGGGGCGCAGGGCCCACCTTTCCCCAAAGTGAGATGTCACACGTGCGGAGTTCCGGCACTTTCTTTTCAGGTAGTTCATCTGCTCCGCACTTCACTGATCAAATGACTCTACCAAGTCAAGTCGGAAACTTAGACATAACTACTTCTCAGGTGCACACCAAGATAGATGCAGATCTCATGCCTGTGCAAAGACAACAGTGAAGTGTTTGCTGGTAATCGGACCCAAGGAACCACTTTCGGCATTCATTCCCTAGCTCCTCTCTCTCTTTTTTTTCCTTTTTTTATTTTTATTTTATTTTATTTTTATTTTGAGACAAGTTCTGGCTCTATAGCTCAGGCTGGAGGGCAGTGGTGAGATCATACCTCACTGCAGCCTTGACCTCCTAGGCTCAAGCCATCCTCCCACCTCAGCCTCCTGAGTAGCTGGGAGCACAGGCATGCACCACTATGCATGGCTAATGTTTTTGTTGTTGTTGTTGCTTTTGCAGAGATGAGGGGGGTGGGGGTCTCACCATGTTGCACAGGCTGGTCTCGAACTCCTAGGCTCAAGCGATCCTCCTGCCTCAGCCTCCCAAAGTGTTGAGATTACAGGCGTGAACCACCATGCCTAGCCACTTCTCTCTCTTGAGCTTCCTACATATGCAATGCTTTCTAAAAACCATGTGGCATGTGAACATATGACTGTGCATTCAGGAGGAAGGAGTGTGTCAGGCAACGCAGAGCTATTCTCAGGAACACGGGTTTAAGTCCTGGTTTTGCAGCTTATCACTGAACGACTCCTGCAAAAACAGACACATAACACAATGGGACATAATTGTCCTCACCCCTAAGATGGTTATAGGCTTTATATGAGCTAGTTATGGGAAGCGCTTGGCACAGCCCTGGCATTCTTAGGCAGTTCATAAATGTCATTGGTTACTGTTGCTACTATTTTTGTAAGGATTACAGGGTCATTCACCCAATGCTCCCTCCTCAATCACTGTTATCCGATTCCACTCACATGAATGGTGTGTTCACAATGGGTTAGGGATCTTCCAGAGCCTCCCTCCCATCCCCTGTGCACTTGCACGTGCAGCTCATGGCCCCAAAGACTGACCATGGCCAATACAAAGGCAGGAAGATCAATGAGAAAATCTGTGAGTTCTGCTTTTGTGCAGGCTTTTTTCTCAAAGCTAATTATTTATTGGCTTATTTAGGTGCTTTGCCTGGATCACAGGGATTCCCAGGAGAGGCCCTCTCAGGAGACTGGCCTCTTTGGAAGGTGCCAGAAGGGAAGAGAAGGAAGGACTTTTCATTTGCAGATGACTTGCAACACTGTCAACAGACACTCATTCCATTCAAACCACAAAGTCTTCACTAATACCCACCTCTGTGCATTTGCCAGGCACTGCCGTAGGCACAGGGAATACAGCTGCAGATGAGTTTACCTTCCAGTGAGGAAGACACAAAATACACAAAAACATAATATGCAGGTGGTGATAAGTCCCCCCTGCCCCACCCATAGGCACAAATTAAACACCCAGGGCAGGCAGAGAATGAGCATGAAGTATTAGTACTATTCCTTGTGGCAGTGGTCGGGGAAGGTCTCTCGTGAAGAGACGTTTGGGCAGGCACTATAAAGGGTAAAGGGGTAGCCCTCACAGGAGCGGAGAAGAGCATCTCAGGTTGGGGGAAACCCGAATGTGGAGTTTTCATAAAGTTTTTAAGAAAGATCAAGGTGGTCAGGGAAGCTGAAGCAGAGAGAGAGAGACAGAGAGAGAGAGACCGACCGGACAACAGCCATTGATGTCAAGCGAGGAACAGGGACTCAAGTCATGCAGGACCCTGCAAAGGGTTTTAGCTTTTAATCTGATTTTAGAAAGCTTTGATCTTATGTGTTTTAAAGCAATGGTTCTCGATAGTGATTATCAGAATCACCAGAAGCAAAGACAGATCTCGCCCAGAGCAAAGGGGATGGCCGGCCCTGTGAAGCCTGGAGCCCCAGACGGGACCTAGAGAGGGCCTCCAAGGACTGTATCCAGCTATGTTCCTTTCAGGAAGGCCTCGCTAATATCCACCTTCTTACGCGTTTCGTGGATGCTGCCTTCCAGAGCCATCCTTCAACAGAGCACTTAACTGTGGCATGTAGAACGGCCTTTCAGAGACAGTGCATAGGTATAGACCTGCCATCTCTGCCAACAAGCCAGTCCCATCAGCCAGTGTCTTCGACTGCAATGGTAGCTACCTTTTCAGCTGCTACTGTAGTCTGCAATGAAATGGAGGCAGCCAAGGCTTGAGAAAGTTAAACTGGAAAATGGTGACAAGCCACATTTGTATGGTACCTCATTTGACCTGGACCATTGCCAGAGGGAAATTCTCCAAGGAGCAAAGTCCTGCTGGTGGAAGGCAGGTGGTCCCCTGAGGCTGCAGGCTGCCGTGGCACAGAGCCTGAGAAATGCAAATTCGCCGATTGAATTAAGTGGGCACCTGAATGCTTGCTTCATCCGGCTCTATTGTTCTGTACTGCTGGCCTTGCCAGCTGTAAAGAGGTGAGCTTTCAGAAATAAGGGGGAAAGAAATCCAATGAGGCTTCCTGGAAATTATTCCCTCCTTCGTTCCTTCCCTCCTTCCCTTCTTCCCTTCCTCCCTTTCTTCTTTCCATCCTTCCTTCCTCCCACAGATCCTATGTTGAGCTCAACTGTGTGCCTAATTGCACACTTGATAATGATGTTAAAATGGTGACGAAGGCAGATTCCTTCCCGGCCCTGATGGAGTCTACTATGTCCCAGTGGGTGACACAGATAATACACAAGTACACAAGTAAAGCAGTTACTGCCTGTGCTCAGTGTGCGGGTGGAAGTAGGGCCTCATGACTGAGGATAACCAGAGGAGGTATGGAAGGTGAGCTTACAGGAGGCCTCTCTGGAAGGAACCCTCCATGTGGAGCAGTGGAGGGAGGGGAGTGATTGAGGAACAGAGGTTGGCAAACTCAAAGATTAGTAGATGAAAAGGTTCTTGGCCAGTGCATAAAAAGAAAAGGCAGGAGACAGGAGACGGGTCTGAAGGAGAAGCTGGAGGCTGGGATTATCAAAGACTCCACAGATCATGATGAACAGACTAGATTTGGACTTTAATGTCCAAGGCAGTAGGGAAATGTTGGAAGTTGGTACAAAGAGGAGAGACATGAGCTGATGAAACCTTCTAAGGTATTCAAGAACAATGCCTGGGAGCAATGGTCATGAGAAGGAAGCCACCTTTGTAAAACTGTGACTGTAAGAGGAATCTGACATAGCTGACTCCATCTTGCTTCTAGCCCCACGGGCTGGCAGTCCTCATTCATCCCTGGGCATAGGGCAAGGTAACACTGGGAAGAATTTAGTTTATACTTTAATCTTAAAGCAAGAATGATAATAGCCTTTCCCAGAATGAAACTACCTTTGTAAAGCTCCTAAAAGGCCACAAGGTTAGGATTAGGAGAGGGGTCTGAATTCGGCTAAGATGTAGGCATAGGTGGTTACAAGATTTGGAACTTCCACAATTATTCCTGTAGATAACATCACTATTGTTGAACTTAAGACAAGTTTTTTTTGGAATGGTTTTCAGACTTTTGCATTCTGATGACCCACTAACCCCACCCAGACCCGGGACTCCTGATTCCACTGGACCTGAGGCTGACCCAGGGCACCAGGACCATTTTCCACACCCCTATGATTTCATCCCCAACCAATCAGCATTTTCCATTCCCTAGCTCCCTTCCTTCCAAACTACCCTGGAAAAACCCTAGCCTCCAAATATTGGGGGAGGCTGATTTGGGTAATACTAAACTCCTGTCCTTTTGCTTGGCTGGACTTGTGTTAATTAAACTCTTTCTTTACTGCCATAATGTTATCTCAGTGAATTGGGTTTTACCTGTGCAGCGGGCAAGCAAAACCCATTGAGCAATTATAAGAACTAAGGAAGCTTCTGAAGCCTTTGTTAACTCTCTCAAGTTTTTACGGTTTATCTGCATTTTCCCATAGCAAAGAGAAAGAAGAACACTAATAATAAGCAAAGTGGGAAGTGGAGAGTGAGTCTTAGAGACACACACAGGCACACACCTAAGTGCTTCCCTAAACAACCTACAAACTCCCAGCAACCCATTCACCCTTCGCACGCACGCAGGTGCTCAGGGGCATCCATGCTCCGCCTCTATAAACACAGATTCCTGGCGCCATTTGCATTTTCCATCAGAACTTCCATTATAAACTGAGTATCCTCCCAGCACATTCTTGTCTCTCTTCCAACACAACATTAGAATGCCATTCCAGGGCAGACAATTCATAAATAAGTGAAGCTGATTTGCGTCCTTCCTCACACCCGGTACTCTGAATGCCTAGGGCATTTACTGACCCACTCACATGTGATAGTAGCCCGTGAATTGTACACTCGTCACTCAGGGCTGACTCTCTAATGTCACCTTCTCTCGTTTAGTCCTCGCAGGAACACGAAGAGGTTGGCAGTGCCGGGTGGACGGCTAAGTAACTGCTTTGCTCAATGTCTTTCCAGGAAAACTATTTCCTGTGCTTGACAAGCCACATGAGAATCCGCAGCAGCAGCTCCTGAAGATGCTCCAGGTGTCTCCACATCTGCGTTGCTACACACGCCTCAAATCCCTCAACAAACGTGATGATGATGACGCATGGGTTCTGCAGGTGCTGAGTCAGCACTTTCCACGCATTATCTCATTTAACCTTCAAAATAACCTTTAGGGCTAGATATTAGTCCTATTTTTATAGGTGAGGAAACTGAGCCTTACAGTGGAACCCATCACATTCCACAGGCTATGCCCTAAACCATCATCTTTAATTCTCAACCATGTTACCTTTCTAAAAGACTAAGCATGGCTTTTTAAGTTCTTTGCCTTGTATTAGGACAGTTGGTATATGTCGGTGAAAGGACCCCACTCTTGTGCAATAATCTTTTACAAATTGCATCTAAACCCACATTTTCCCTGTGATGGAAGAAAACTCTTTATCAGCTAGAGGATTTATAAAGATCATTTACATAAGCACTAGACATGTTGCTGTAGTGCCTCGTTGAGAACTAGAAAATTGTGCACACTTCTGAGGCTTCTAAAATACAAATATTTGGCAACTTGTCCTCAAATGGCCTGGCTAGAGTCATCTCCAGGAAAATCCGGGGTTCCGATTCATGCAACATTCTGGTTAACTGAAAATTGCCAGTTTTGGCTCCATACTAGTCTCATTATGTTCGACAATTCCTACTTTAAAATTGATTTCAGGAAGAGCAACGACAGCTATCATCATCTGGCTGTTTAGGTTTCCCAACTCTTTAGATCCCACAGAAATGGATGTTTGCTCTATTTTCATTTTTGCTTTTATTTTGAGCTCTTTTTATTCTGATTTCGTCTGGCTCTTGAAGACCTGTGGATTTTTCACAGAGGTTTTTTGAGGTGCTGGCACGTCAATCCAAAAGAGAAGGAAAAACATCACTCTAGTGGGCAAGAATCAGTGTTTCTAGTGATGGCTTAAAGGCCAAAGGAGACCCAAGCTTGTTTCCAAATCCGTTCTTGGAATTCTCCCTTTGGTTTCCCAGACATCCCTGAAAGGGGCCCAAATACTGCAGGTTTTTGTTTGGTTTTGTTTTATTTCTTGCTTTTGTTGTGTAGTTATTTTGTCCCTCCTATAGCAGAGACCAAATTAGTTTATATCATTTTGAGTAACATTCCATATCCAGATTGGCAACCTGTGGACAGAATTCAGCCTGATGTGATGTGATGGGGCCAAGATAAGCGCACCAGGAAATATTCCAATTTCGGAACAAAAAATAAGAACACTTGGAAAACACGGCTATAAAGAGCAGAGGTGGCTTGGGCTGGGCAACCATATCTGAAACACAAATGTTGTTTTTTTATCCAAAATACCTTGAGGTCTACTCCACATACTGCAAGCAATGTGAACACTTCCTATCCCACTCCTTCTGCTGAAATGAATCCTTCAGCAGAAGTGGGGAAATAGCTCAAAAGCACCATCCAGATTTGGTGGGAGATTTGGCACAGCACCAACTTTCAAACAGTATAATGGTTTATCAACCTCCCTCTTCTTTGCTGCATTCAACAAGCAGGGTACCTGCCGAAGTCCTGCTAAAAATATCCTCAGCATCTGTAGCCCATCAGCCATCTCTGGCTGATTTGGGTGGGTAATTGAACTTTTGAACAGGTGGACAGCCAGAAATTTATTTATTTTTTCCTGGATTGAGTCTAAGTTGACTTAAAACAGATGTTCCTTCAATGCCGATTCGACATTTATAATGGAAATACTATCAAGCACTGTTCAGGGGCTGTTAGAATCCAGAATGCACAAAGAAGGGCCCTGCGGTGTTCCGGGGCTGAAGGAGTTAAGTAAAGCCACCTTCCTCCTCGGGCTGAAAACCAGGAGGTACGTCTTGCAGGGGAAATAGGAAAGGAAGCTGTCACTTCTTATTTTCAGGTTTGGAGAAAAGCCTTTTTTTCAATGTAAACATTCATTAAACTAATTTGAAGTTGTCATTACTCTCCACCCCTGCTGTTTTATATCAGATTATTCCTAAGTGCTTGGTGAAGAATCCCATAAAGCCACACTCGATTCCTCTGCAGGGGATAATCGCATAGTTTGCACTGTGATTTACACCGCACGGCACCGGGAAGTGTCCTCAACTTTGAAAGGCCTTGGTTCTCTGGCAAACAGTCTCTGCTTTCCCTATGGAAATAAAATTCCAATTGTCCCTCCACCACTATTATGAGGTCCCCATTACCTTTTCTCCATCCGACTGAAGATAATTAAAAGTGGTTCAAAGCACATGCCAGAAGGTATTGGGCATTTTATTAATAAATGGAGAACTAAGAAAATGATATGTCCCATTATGCTTTTAAACTGTAAGATACACTTATGCTTCTTCCTCACTTTCCCCTCTCCCCAGTCTCCCCAACCTTGCGTCTGGGGCCCCCAGTCTCCCCAACCTTCAATCTGGGGTGGTCAGTCATTCTGTGTCCTGAGATCACGTGGGGTGGGGAGGTATATTTCACCCTTGCATCTTCTAGCTGAAGTTTTGCTGATAAGGGCATCACAAACCATATTCTCCCTTGAAGAAAATGACTCTAAGGTGGGGAGGGGCTCTGAAAAGAATGCAGGCACTACAGGGGGAGGCCAGCATCTGAAGTCCCACTTTGCCAACACCACAGTGACCCTCAGTTACTGTACATCCCATGTATGTAATGGGAATCATAGTGTCTACCAAGTAAGGCTGCCCAAAGCTTGCCAGGAGGTGGTGAGTATACTCAAAGAGCCCAGTACAGACGCTGCCATAGAGGCATATTAGCTGTGATCAGTATTGCCGTTAATATGCTCAAAACCATAATGACCCTAAGAGAAGTAGCCCTGAGCAAAATTAGGACGTGCCCAATTTGTTTTCAGTGCAGCTGTAACTTTTCTGTTTCTTTCCTCCCGTTCTTTGCCCCTGAATCCTAGGAACCAATGCTGTTGTGGATCTGGGCTCACACAGCCTTCAAATGGACCTGTTTTCTGTCCTAATGTCTGTAAGTGTTGCTTTATAAATAAACTAACTCTCATCTAGAAATCAGCAGCTTCTAGTTGTTGAATGGGTATCCCTGCAGGTCAGTTTGCATTTTGCAAGAGATCTGAATGCTTTAAACCCAAAGTGCCAAGTGCTTTGGTACTTATACCAGTACTCCCACACTGACTGCACACATTCCAAGTGTATCGTGGAACTGCATTCTTCTTGGTTTGCCAAGCCCTTGGAAGGGAGTAATCTTGTAATTCATCACCAGTCAGTGCCGGTCTAATATAGTAAGATACTACTAAGCACAAATTGGAAAAATCCAGTCTGCACCAACCAGACTAACTTTGGAATCCAGACAGGACTTTAGAGTCCTTCTTAACATTTTAGGCAGTCAAGTCAGGCTTTGGGGTTGGCACACAAAGGAGATCTGGTTATCATTTCTGCCTCAACATAAAGTATTTAGAGGCTCTCAGCACCATGGCCACCCAATGTACCTCCCTTGCATTCAAGAGACAGCATCCCTTAGAAAGGCTGTGTGGTATGAATATGAGTGTAAAAGTCTGAATTCCAGTCTGAACGTTCTGCCATTTACTAGCTGCACAAGCTTCAGCATATTCCTTAGCCTCTCTATGCTTGTTTTTCCATCAGCAAAATAACAACATCTATTTCATAGTGCTTCTGGGTGGATGGAAGTTCTTAGAATGGCCCGTGGCACACAATAAGCTTTAATTAACCAATGTTTGTTTCAACAAAATTATTGGCCACTATCCCTCAAATCACAGCAAACACCTAACTCTCCAAAGGTGCCTGCAAGGAGACTGAGAGTCTTAACAAACAGAGAATATGGACTGAAGCTATTCTCCATATAGTGACAATGGCCTCATTGGTTACATTAAACAAAGATGAAAATTGTAGCTCAGCTCGTAATTAGGTTTACAAAATGAGACTAGGAAATGCTCCTCAAGTGCCCAGTTACTTTGGAAGACATAAGATAAATGTCACTGTATTCTTCTTGGTTTGCCAAGCCCTTAGAAGGGAGCAATCTTGCTATTCATCACCAGTCAGTGCTGGTCTAATATAATAAGATGCTGCTAAGCACAAATTGGAAAAATCCAGTCTGCACCAAGCATAACTTGAGGCTTCTATCCATCTTCAGTGGCATCAGAAAGCATGGGCATCCATGCTGACAGCATCACTTCAGTTTTCAAGAACCTCACCAATCAACAGCCAGTGGCCAAAAGCCTCAATGGAGACGGAGACGGCCTATAAAACGCATGCCAGTCAGCACTCACGGAGTGGCCGGCACAACAGCACTGTAGTATTTTTCTGCAATTTCTAAAACTATTTTTGGAAATACTGCAGATAGAATCTCACCAAGTTCAAGGAAATGAACTAGCAAGAAAAACCAGGCTTGGTAGGTTTTTATGTTCTTCTCCGCACCCCTACCACCCAAGTATAGGTGAGGACAATGGTGGTTGACACAGAAACAATGATGCATGAACTGCACATCTGGTTTGTATCCAGAAATATAATCGGGTTGAGCTCATTTGGCTTTAGTTATTTATCTGCTTTGTTCAAAAAAACAAATAAAATTAAATAAAATGGAACCTATTCAATACAGAATTGCCAAAGATGAACTTGAAATGAATGAACTCTCAGTGTACCAAAAGCAACATTTCTGGAGGAAAAACAGAAACTGAACTTGATAAATTACTGAAGTTGTTAATAAAGCTATTTTTGTGTGTGCGAACCAGTCCAAATTATTTTTAGTAACAAGAGGATAATATTGTCTTTGATACATGTGGTAGGATAATTAGCAGAACAACTTTTTAAAATGTTTCAAGCTTACTCATTTTTCAAGGCCTCCAAATTTCTTAGTAAAAAGACTGAGATGCCTGGCCAACACAGTGAAACCCTGTCTCTACTAAAAATACAAAAAATTAGCCAGGCATGGTGGCAGGCACCTATAATCCCAGCTACTTGGGAGACAGGCTGAGGCAGGAGAATCGCTTGAACCCAGGAAGCGGAGGCTGCAGTGAGCCAAGATTGCGCCATTGCATTCCAGTCAGGGCAACAGTGCACGACTCCATCTCAAAAAAGAAAAGAAGAAGAAGAAGAAAAAAGGCTGAGACGCAATGGCAAATTCTCAAACACTGTTGAGTTTCTACTTTATATGTCGTAGGTGTCAAGCTCTACATCTCAATGTCAAGATCAAACCCATATTGGTGAGCTGATCGTTAACGTGTTTAAGAACAGGTAGTTGACAATATAGTTAATGTGCTCACTTAAGCAATTACACACTAGATTAAGAACTTCAACATAAGGGTGACTTTTATGCTGTATTTTATGGTTAAACAGCGCATTTCAGGATGACAACAAACTGTAATAGCATATTCATGTAGTTTTAGGATGAAATCAATTTCTTGCAAACACAATTATTGTTACATAATTCTCCCACCTGTTTATGACTCCCTGTGAATTAAATTAAAACACAATTTCACATTAATTTAAAACATCATTTTCAGAAGGAGACATTTCCTACAAAGCTTACGACTGATAACAATTTCCAGAAATCAGAGTATTATTGACAAGAAGCCATAAATTTGTATAATAGTCATTGTTTTACTTTTAAATCAGATTTAAGGTCCTATGTGTTACCTTAACTGATCTCTGTTTCTAGATTTTGACATGTCCAAAGTGTATGGAGAAGAGTAAACCCTTCTCTGGTTCTTCCGTAAATAAAATTTCCAGAGTTAGCAAATAACAATACAGAATCTTCATTGAAATTTGAATTTTAGATACACAACAAATCCCTTTGTTAGTACAGAATAAAATAATGTTTTAGTATAAGTATATCGTAAACATTGCCAGTACGCACACAGATATGGTGAGTAAACCCAAAGACAGAAGTTAAGCTCAATCAAAATAAGGATTAGTTGATTGATTATATAAATCACATATCCAAGGAAATTTTTTCCTTCCAGGGATTAGGCTAGCTTCACAAATGCCAAGTTATTTTCATTCTCCACAAAATGTGAATGTCTTTTCAATTCCATATATCATGACTTATATACTTGCCTCCTCCCTCCTTTGCTTCCTTCCTCCTTTCCATCCCTCTGTTTTCCCTTCTTCCCTCTCTCCCTTCCTTCCTTCTCTCACTACATTCATCACTCACTTTCAATAGACGGTAACGTAACCATAATCACACAACTCAAAAGTCTGTATTTATCCAGAGTTTACTACCTGCCAAATGTGACACTAAAAGCAGCTTGTTTTAGCCTCACAGCAACTCTAGATCTAGGAATTATTTTTTCCCTCTCATTTTATAGAGAGAAAATAGAGGCTCAGAGATGCAAAGGAAGTTGCCCACCATCACACATCTTGGAAGGGGGGCACACTTATCTGCCTGACTCTCTCTGTCCAGGTACACAGTCTATCATGGAACTGCAACAAATGAAGAAAGAGGAATTTTTTTTTTTTTAAAGTAAGATATATTTCCTACCATGGCTAAGCTCACAGATTAGTGTGGAGGAAAACTGATGTTTGCAAAATCACCTTTATGCAGTCAGATTTGCAATCACTATGAGAATAGCATCGTGAGCCTGAATAAGAGCCTGAGAAGAAGCAAACGGTGATTTGAATGATGTGGCCAGTGATAATGATGATGTATCTGTATGTCTAATAACATGGAAGTATATCCCTCTACATTATGGATATGGAAGTAATTCAGATGATACAACAGGTGAGTAAATGGAGGCTCAGCGGAACTTGGCAACATGGCAGAGCTGGGATGGATTAGAGCTGGGATTCAAGTCCGGGTCCTTCTAAGTTCTTGACCACCCATGTCTTCTACCTTGCCTATTCCGAGCTCCCTCAGAATGCAAACCATGTGCCAGTCTGTAATACCATAGCAGGCCAGTTCCTCCAGCTCCCATTTAGCAGGAACTTGAGCAAAATCCAAATTGTCATTCAAGGATCAAAGGACTCACATTGGTGCCCCCCAAAATCACCAACTATCTGAAGGCAATGAGAGAGTTAAAATGGATCAAATCTCCAAGTGTCGCTCAGCTCAGCCGCAGGAAACACAACAGCAATAATAATGGTGTTTACAGAAAGACTCTGACTAGAAGAAGCCGGAGAATTGAACCTATCACACGAAAGTAATGTTTAGCAAAAACAGTTGGTAAAAATGCTATGGCCGGTGAATTACAGTGGTCATCTTTTCTCTTCGGTAATTTGGGGGCAATTGCATCCAAATTCTAGTCCATTGATTTCCACTCCAATTCATGCCCCCATGCTGGGGAGAATCGGTTGGCATAAACATAAGTCTGCCACTGGAAGACCGGTGATGTATCCTGAAAGAGGTCCAGGCAATTCCTCTCTCAACCATTAAAAGCAGAACTATAACGCCACTTCACACTACCCTCCGAAGGACTCTCAGTGTGTTAGAGAACCTGCGCTAGCACTCCCCAAGCAGTCATAACAGATTAGTGGGTTAAGTTCTTCACTTCAGCCCTATGGCTGCAAAATCACTTCTGGCATTTTCTAGAACTCCTTCATATTTTTCCTTCGTATTTGTAAAAGTGAACGATGATGCCAACGACATTTTCCAAAGTGATAGATAATAAATATCCTGTCCCTACAAACACACGCCTATACACTCCTTAATTTTAGCACTGCGTTTTGTAGGTATGAAGTGCCCAGCCTGCCTGAAAGTCTGTCTTTAGCTTTGAACTATGCCTATGACAATTTGGAAGAAGCAGATATTTGTCCTTTCAAGAAAATCCAGTTCAATCTCACTGTATTTTCAAGATCATATAAACTTGGCAGAAAGACTTCTTGAGTTAAAGGGATAGGATAGAGAAGACATATCCCAGCCAAGAGGCATCACCCTTAATGGAGGGGGACTGGCAATGTTTGGAGACATCAGTGTTTGTCAGAAGAGGGGGAAGGGATTCTACTGGTATCTAGTGGGTAGAGGCCAGGGATGCTGCTAAACATCCTACAATACACAGGGCAGATCCCAACAAAGAATTATCCAGCCCCATATGTTGGTACTGCCATAGCTTGAGAAACCCTGTACTCAAGTTAACGGAATAAACGTATAATGCCTTTGCCACATACAACCCTCTGTTGTTGTTAAAATAGGTAAAATAGATAAAATGTACCTATTCCTAAACCACAGGACAAGGCACAGACTTCATTCATGACACCACTCTACACATGGGTCCAAGGCGACTCCTCCTTGCATTACAGTCATTCTTCAAAGAATGTACAAATTTTCATGAGAATTCACTTTTCGCTCAAGCCTGTAATCCCAGCACTTTGGGAGGCCGAGACGGGCGGATCACGAGGTCAAGAGATCGAGACCATCCTGGCGAACACGGTGAAACCCCGTCTCTACTAAAAAAAATACAAAAAACTAGCCGGGTGAGGTGGCGGGCGCCTGTAGTCCCAGCTACTCAGGAGGCTGAGGCAGGAGAATGGCGTAAACCCAGGAGGCGGAGCTTGCAGTGAGCTGAGATCCGGCCACTGCACTCCAGCCCGGGTGACAGAGCAAGACTCCGTCTCAAAAAAAAAAAAAAAAAAAAAAACAAAAGAGAGAATTCACTTTTCTTCAGGGGTTCTATTTTCTACTCCAAAGTTTAAGTGTTCTGGTGTAACCTCAGATGAAAAGCAATGCTGATTTTTTTTTTTGTTGTTTTTTTTTTGTCTAGTGAGAGCCTATTATTTAGCACTAAAGACTAAAGAAAGGAAACTTGAGTAAAAAGATAGGGAGGTGCTGATGGGTGGTTTTACAAGATGAGAATTTAATGGGGATAGTGTTTTTTTTTTTTTTTTTTTTTTTACAAGCTGAGCTGTGCTAAGCTATTCAAATTAGTAATTCTACCAATTAAAGCCTCCTATTTCATGGAAAGTACTTGCTAAATAGAAGATTAGGCAACAGATCAGAGAATGAAAGAATTACTGAAATGGAGCTCAAATATTTATGAGAAATTTACATCTGGGAAACTTCCCTCTTCTTATCCCTGCTTCCAGAGGGAAATCCATAAAGAGAAGATAAAGGGCAAAGCTTAGCCCTCAACATCCACAAGCCTAAGAAGTGTGACTCCCTTTGAGTTTCAGGAAAGAAGTAATCGTTTGGTTGCTACAAACACTTGGTACTGCCATAAAATACACTGATTCCATAGGTCACATAGAAAAATTAAATTCACTATTCATAATTTATTGCCCTTGGGTGTTTGCTCTGGTTATTTATTGCTCTGTAGGAAACAACCCCAAACATACACCTTTAAACAACAGCAATTGTTTATTCTGCCCATGAATCTTCAGTCTGGACAGGGCCTTGGGGTAGGAAATGGGAAGTAACTTATTTCTGATTTTCAGTATCTGGGCCCTCAACTGGGATGACTTCCAATGGATGGAGGCTGGCCATTTCCTACTCCACAAGGTCTCTCCACACGGCTAGCTGGGCTTCCTTCAACATGGCAGTCTCAGGGTAGTCAGGCATTTTACACGGCCACTCAACCACATTCTATTAGTCAAGCAAACGAGTAAGTGCAGCCTAGATAAAAGGGAAGATGAATTCAACTCTATCTCTCAATGAGAGGAGTAGAAGAGTTGACATTCATCTTTATCACAATGTGAACTCAGCAAATATATAATGTTAATTAGAGAGACTGGCTAATTAAGCAATATAAACCAAAATAACAGAAAACAGCAAGTGTCCTGGTAATCATTGTTACTGTTTGCTTTATTCAATTAAAAGGTGCACATCTGAGGAGGAATGTTTTTTTCTTCTACCTGTTTTGTCTCGTATGGATTATTTAGTTTTATATTCACTGGCTATTATTGAACATTTATACCGTTTTAGGTCTCTGATGAAATATATAAACTCCATGGGAAAGCCATTTTAGGGGTGTTTTATCAGCCTGATTAGTCAGTAGAAAACCACTGCATACACAAACTCTCAAAATACAGAAAATCTCACTTGGTATTTCTTGCAATTGCTTTTAATTCTAGAACTTAATACACTGCCTTTTTATAACACAATTTCTTCAGTTAATTTTCTGGCCCCCTTTTATGATTTTTCTTTGTTTATTTTGAGACATAGGTCACACGGCGTCGTCCAGGCTGGAGTGCAGTGGCGTGATCATAGTTCACTGCAGCCTCAACCTCCTGGGTTCAAACAATCCTCTTGCCTCACCTTTCTGAGTAGCTAGGACTTACAGGCACACGACACTACGCCTGGCTAATTATTTTTAATTTGTTTGTAGAGAGAAGGTCTGACTATGTTGCCCAGGATGGTCTTGACCTCCTGAACACAAGACATCTTCCCACCTTGGTCTCCCAAAGTGTGGAGATTACAGGTATGAGCCACTGTACCAGACCCACCACTCTTTTAAAATCTGTAATTAGTTCCAGAAATTAATGTATTCACCTGATTAAATCTGAAATTGCAACATGCACATTTTGGAAAGACTTCTCCCTATTGTCATCTTGAAATGGAGATCACTCCAAAAGCAGTTTCCTCCTCCAGGATGCAACTGAACACGCTGTACAAAAGCTTGAAATTCCTGAAATATCAAGTAAGAAAGATAAGAAACTGGGATAGCTGGGGGATATGTTTTGCGGGCCTAAGTAAAACAATAGCGATTTAAGTAGCTATCGTATAGACACTTGATGAATCCTTTTATTATCTCTGAAAGATTCCCCGTTGCAGCATGCTTTTGTGGGTAAAGAGCCATATATTGGAACATGCAGCTCATAATTATGTCAGCCTAACCACAGCCAACATTGACAGCCTAAAACATTAAAGATTTTATACAGCCAGTGCTGAATATAGCTTCTTTTATTGGCTCAGAGAGCAGGTATCAATTATAATGAGGTAATAAAATTTGCAAGCACTGTTCATGTCCTGCTCTGATTTTTTTTCCCTCTCTCCTTGAGATAATAACAGCAGAAAAAGGAGAAAGAAAAATCCTCTTAGTTCTAACCACCGATTCTTCGAAAGCTCTCACTTTCTATGGCTGGGGTGCTATAAAGCTGTTTGCTTACTAGGGTTTTTGGGCTGGCAAACTCTTGCTACCTAAATAGAAGCTGCAAATTTCTGAAGCACACCTTGCAAGTCAGAGGCTCCAGGATTAATGGCTTTCATTTGCATAACTATAAACTTAAGGTAGAGCTTCCCAAGCCTGCATCCTCTAAATTGCACTTACTGATGAGATGCAAAATCCTCTAAAAGCGTTCCCCAACCTAAACCAATTTGTAAAGTTGTTTTGTTATTTAAAACATTAAAGAAATTAAAGTGATCGGAATATAATTAGATTAATATTCATATCTTCCAAGTTGCTTTAATTCTAATATTAAAAAGATTAAATATCCACTCAGAGGATTAAGCAAAAAGTCAAGCCGTAGCAACACATTTACATTACCTTACTGTGCAAATTATAAACCTAATTAATCTAAAGTTTCCTACAAATTGAATTGGATATTCATTTGCAGTCTAACACAACTTTAGGTACTTAAAATTCACTCCAGGATTGTTTCCTTACGTGTGCACTGAGAAGTAGGGCCACATTGCTGGGATGCAGGAATCACATTAAAATGGCTTCATTCAGGTTCTAATTGGTGGAAATTAAATCTCAACATAAATTTATGTAGGGGAAAAAACTAAAGACTTTGTAATTATGTATGTGTGCAATAATAAAACACACCCTGGCCTCCCCATCTAGTTTCTGTCGATAAAATAGAAAAAGCAATCCAGTTGTTTCTTCCTAAAAGCTTTGAGTTCATGTCTTACCCCTAATACTGTGAAGAAAATGATCAAAAGATTTCATCCTTTTTGCGTGGTCTTTAACTAAGAGCATCTAAAGGGCATCTAGTTACTTTGCTGTGTAACCCTGTTCCCACCCACTTTTGCCACCTCTCTGACCGCCCACCCACTCCCCACCCCAACTCCCAAATACACAAACATACTCCCAGGGTCCCCATGAATCAGATCAACTGTGTTGATTTCAGATCAGTTGCAGACATATTAGTAATTATCTTCTTGCCATCCACTTCTTAAGCAATAGGACTGTTAGAAATGCTGGTTCCTCAGTGCCGTAAAGAAATAGCACTCGAACATAAATTTAATTACCTCAGCAAGGTCATTTTTACTTTCTGCAGAAAGGGTACACCCGCCAGCACTTTTACCATGAGAGTACACCAAACAAAGGAGACAGGGTCATTTATAACCTGATGCGTCCCCGCTACTGCTGTGTCCGCTTTCCATTAGCTGGAACGGGACCTCACATTCTGTATTTGTCCCGATTGGCTAGCAACTTAGAACTTTTTAAAAGAGGGAAAGGCAGAGGAGAACAAAGGAAGGAGGAAGTAACCTGTGGAATGCTGAGAAAAGTAAAAACACCTTCAAATAAGGAAGAGGAGCAGGCTGTGACCTAATGCTTGCTTGGACCAGTGTAAGCATGCCAGGGCACATGCTTTAGGCTAAATTGTGGGAGCTAAGAACATAAAGTACATAGATTTCTTTATTACGGCTAGCAGATATTTAAGAATGTTAGCACAGGTCTTTGAATTGATTTTGCTTCTAAGAGAAGTTGCTATTTATTTGTAATTAGATGGGAAGGAAAGTCTTCAAAGAGGAACCTCTACTTTTTACACGCTTGTAGAGAAGTGAAACAGTGCAAATCAAATTTGATTGCTGGAATGAAAGGATGACACTAAAGAAATTTGAGGCAGCGACTGTCTAGCTGTTCACTAGTATTCACGCTCCCTCCCACCCACCCAGCACATAGCAAACTACATTTCCCAGCCTCCCTTGCATGCAACCATGGTCATGTGACTGAGGCGTAGCCAGTGACATAAGCGTTAGTGGACTGGAGAATGTGGCAACCTCAGAAGGTCTTTGTTGGTCATGGTGAAGCCTCGGAATGGAAGGAGTCTGAGTTCCTGAATTACCACTTGGAGGAGAGTGGTTTGCTGTTCAGAGGACCTGTTTTGGATTTTATGTTAATGGAAAACCACCTTACTGATTTAAGGCAGTGCACACTTAGGTTTTAGTAGGTTCCCGTGCATGATGTGAAAATTATTGGTGAGTCCATTTCCCAAGAAAAAGTTTCCCCTTCCCACAGAAGGCAACACTTTACTCCTCTAAAGACAACTTTTTCTCCCAACAGGCTCCAACTTCAAGTCACACATATGTTAACAACTGATCGGCATGAAACAGCCCGAGGAGTAGGGCTGCAATCACACCTGTTTATTTTATTGTTGTGATGGCAACAAATATAATGGCTACAGCTTCCCTGGGAATAATCCTGCTATAAGCTTTAATGGGCGAAGAGCCGTGACGTGAGATTTGGGTGAGTGTCCTCTGTTCACAAGGAGCACACAAGGCTGCTAATCTGGGCTGTAATTTCTCATTTCTCCTCAACCGCTTTGCCTTTTATGGAACTTATATTGATAAATGCAGATGATAACTGTCAGCTAACCTGGTAAAGCTCAGTGCAAGAAGTTTAACAATTCATCTCATGTTTCCTAACAGCAGCAGAAGAGAAGCAAGCTCTGGGCCCTCAACAGGTTTGACCCACCCTATTCTCACTTCCTCTCTTACCTCCTTCCCCCAACCTATTTTGCCCCACTCATTTTGCCAGATTGATTTTTTCATTTGTAATGGAAATCATGTCACTCCTGTTCATCAGTGGCTTCTTATGCAACTCAAACACACGCACAGTCTTGGGTCGGGGGTCCATTCTTCACCCTCTCTGGATCCATGCCCTGAGCTGTGGAACCGCAGTGCCCTCCCTAACTGTGAGCTCAGCCATGTGATTTATTTGGGGCATCGGTGTGTGACAGAGGATTGGGTATGCCAGTTCTGAGTCTAGACTTCAAAGTCCTTATGTGTTTTGACTTGCTGTCTTGCATTTCTGCCCTTGCCATGAGAAAGTCATGTCTGGTCTAGCCCTGCTGGTCCCAGGAAGACGAGAGACACATGGAGGAGAACCACCCCAGCTAAAGTGCCCCATCCGTGTTCAGCCTAGGGCAGAAAGCCCAGCTGATGCAAAGATGCAGGAGGAAAACGAGCTGACCCACAGACACAAGCAGAAGCCCCACCAAGCCCAAGCAGGACCAGCTGGGCAGGGCAGCCAAGCCCAGCCTAGTTCTGCTGAACCCCACACACATGTGAGAAGTAAACACTGATTGCTGTGAGCCACTGAGTTGCCACATGGTGATGCAGCAGCAGCAGCAGTAACCGGCTCACTGGCCTATGCTTCATTTTGAAGCTCTAATGACCTGTTTCAACTCATCCCATTCCAGATCTCCAGTGTGCCCCATACTATGCAATCATAATGGCCTTCCCTCAGGTCCAAACATGACATGTTTTTTCTTGCCCTGGAGTCTTTGCAGGTACTTTTCCCCCTTAAAGGAACCACACATCACACGCTTTTACCACTCCATGCCCTTCCCCAAGGCTGGGTACTGCTCACTCTTCATATTTTAACTCAGAAGTAATTTTTGTTTTTTGTTTTTTTTTTGAGACAGAGTCTTGCTCTGTTGCCCATTCTGGAGTGCAGTGGCGCAATCTCGGCTCACTGCAAGCTCTTCCTCCTGGGTTCACGCCATTCTCCTGCCTCAGCCTCCCTAGTAGTAGCTGGGACTACAGGCGTTTGCAACCATGCCCGGCTAATTTTTTTTTTTGTATTTTTAGTAGAGATGGGGTTTCACCATGTTAGCCAGGATGGTCTCGATCTCCTGACCTCATGATCCACCTGCCTCGGCCTCCCAAAGTGCTGGGATTACAGGCGTGAGCCACCACGCCGGGCCAACTTTTTTGTTTTTGAGACAGTCTCACTCTGTCGTGGAGGCTGCTGTGCAGTGGCATGATCTCAGCTCACTGCAACCTCCACCTCCCGGGTTCAAGCAATTCTCTGCCTCAGCCTCCCAAGTGGCTGAGATTACAGGCACCCGCCACCACACCAGGCTAATTTTTGTATTTTTAGTAGAGATGGGGTTTCACCATCTTGGCCAGGATGGTCTCAATTTCCTGACCTTGTGATCCACCCACCTCGGCCTCCCAAAGTGTTGGGATTATAAGCGTGAGCTACCGCGCACGGTCACTCAGATGCAATCTTTTTTTTTTTTGGAGGTGGAGTCTCGCTCTGTGCCCAGGCTGGAGTGTGCAGTGGCCGCATCTCAGCTCACTGCAAGCTCCACGTCCTGGGTTTACACCATTCTCCTGCCTCAGCCTCCTGAGTAGCTGAGACTACAGACACCCGCCACCTCGCCTGGCTAGTTTTTTTTTTTTTTTTTGTATTTTTTTAGTAGAGATGGGGTTTCCCCATGTTAGCCAGGATGGTCTCGATCTCCTGACCTCCTGATCTGCCCGTCTCAGCCTCCCAAAGTGCTGGGACTACAGGCTTGAGCCACCGCGCCCGGCCTCAGATGCAATCTTAAGAGAAAGCCCCTCTATGATGCCATCTCGGCTTGACCTTCCTGATCATTCTCTGCCGAGTGTCCCAGCTGTGCTGCAAATGGGTGACAGCTGTGCCAAAATATCGATGCCCCTCAAGGTTTCGGATCCTACAAGTGCCAGCCCTGAGCAGCCTCATCCACATCACTCAGTTGTGCTGAATAAATCACCTGTGTATGCCCCAGTGTGAAAGAGTGGCCATGTGCTTCTTGCACTATTATGCTTACTTCCTTGACAGCACTCTCTATGGTCTAAAATTAACCTTTGGCTTTAAAAAACTAAATTATTTGTCTATATTTTCTGCTTCAACCAGTAGACTGAAGGTTGGCAAAATCTGGCCCTCCTCGTTTTTGTAAATAAAGTTTTATTGGCACACAGCCTTATCCACTCATTATGTAACAGCCATGGCTGCTTTTGAGTTACACTGGCCGAATTGAATAGTTGTGACGGTGACTGTATGGGTCACACAGTCTAAAATATTTGCTATCTAGCCCTTTGCAGAAACAGTCTGCTGACCACTGCACTAAAGTATAAACTGTCAGAGGACAGAAACCTTGTCACTTTTGTATCTCAGGTATCTAGCACAGTGCCTGTCCCTCAGGGGTTCTCATTGCGTATTTGTCCAGGGAGTAGAGGGATCAGGACTCCAGCAGATGTCTGTGTTTAACTCCCATCTCTGTACCAAAGGCAGGGGTCCCTTACAGTTCTGGAGGTCAGTTTGGGGATGGGGGTAGAGATGGGCCATATTGCAGCTGAGCCCGGAACATCAGGGCAGCTACAATGCTGGTGACCACTGTGTGGCACTTGAATTTCTCAGAAAGGCAAGAGCGAGGCTCTTGTCTCCACTGGCAGCAGCCAGAGTGCTGGGTCTGCATCTGCTGCAGGCAAGACAATTTGAAAGTGTGAAGAAATAAGAACAACTCAAAGTTTAATTTACTCAAATAAGCAACTGATGCTTTAGAGTATAATTATCAGAGAAAAAGAAAACAAAAAACACAGCACACTGTTTAGCATACGTTATGTTAATGGCAGGTTAGGATGGCCCACTGTGCATAATTTAGCCAAACAATTGATACCAAATTTTAATATATATATATGATTACTGCTACAGAAACGAAGCACCAAGACAAAGCACAGGAGAGCTCATAATAGGCACACATGAACTCTGAAGCCCTAATTACATCACGGGGGAGGGTAAACAGTTGCTGCTGAACCAAGCAGAAAATGGGGGTAATTTGTAAACAGGTAGAGTGGCAGTCCAGGTGCACCGGCATGTGTGTGGGGCTCGAGGGCGGGGGCCCCTGGGCTTCCATCTGGGCTTTGCAAGGATGGAGAGGTTCAGGATCACTTTTCTCAGCTGAAAACACAACCTCCAAGCTCTACACAGGTCAGCCCCCTCCTGGCCTGCCCTCCAGTTCAAAAATAGAAAGTCGAAGGCTAGCTTTTTGAAGGAAGCTTCTCCATGCTCCATGAAATGGAAAATGATTTCCCATGTCTGTGATCTGAGGCCCATTGCCCTGTGTCTTCCCCTGATATTCTGGAAGACGTGAGTCCCTGACATCTTAGGGAGCAGAGGGATGCCAGTCTATATCCACCTTGACCGCAAGGGGTATTTTCAGGAGAGAATATAGTGAGTTCTCCTTCCTGCAACTGCTCTGTAGACAGGAGATTTTGTGCTAGGTAATCGCTCAGGTATATTCTGGTTCCAAATACAGAGTCTGTGAATCTGAATCAATGAGGTGTCACATTTCTTTTTTTCCCTCATTTATGTAGAACTACAGACCTGCTCATGTCATGGTCCTACTGTGAGCCAGTCACCAGATTATAACCAAGTGTCACTGAGTACCTGGAATACAGCTGCCTTGTGATGTTACCTTCCATCTGCATCACCCAAAACAAACTGACAAGAAAAAAAAAAAAAAATCAGACAGTCTCAGGAGACAGTCACGCAGTTCTGACCTCCAGAACTGTAAGGCAATTGATTTATGTTATTTTATGCCACTGAATTTGTAGTAATCTGTTACAGCAGCCAGAGGACACTGATACACATCGTTTCCCCGAGAGGGGGTTCAAGAGAGGATGCAGATATTAGTGCATTAACTGCATCATTTCTATCTGCCAGGCTTTCATAAACCTTGGTAGATCAGGCTGACATTACTCAGTCGATGAATCAATTAATCAATTAACCAATGGAACAATCTTCATCTGATCTATTTCTGGCCTTGTCAAATTCATTAGCAAAACCACCATAAGTTTTTCAGGATTGCTACTCATGGGAATCTAAGAAAATACTCTAGACTATTCAGACCTGCTTCTCACCAAGTATTTGTGGCCTTTAAATAGACGGTGAATCCACGAGGGTAAGGGCGATTTGTGTCTTGTTCCCTCCCCATCCTCAATGCCTTGCATGTGTTTAATACTCAATAAATATTTATTGACTGAATAAAAGAATAAATGAATGAATGAATGAATGAACGAACACATATATGAATGGCTGGAATGGTGGCATGCTGGTTGAAAGGAGAAGCAACATTTGTGGATGCCAACGACATCTGCAAAGTAAATGGCTTTGCAAATTTGTGATAAAAGGTCAGTGGCTTTATTGTTTAAACCAGAGGGTCAGGTAGCTCAGGTTGGGGGTTACTTTTAAATGGAAGGGAGATAATGAGTTGTGAGTTGTTTAAGAAGTAACCCATCGTATTAGAAATATGGGTAGTACGAAAGGAAGAGAAAAGAAGGACTAGAAATGGAAGAAGAGTTGGACAGAAAGAGACATTTGTTGTAGTGCAGTCCTGGGGGACCAAGAGAGGAGGCTGTGTTTGCCCCCACACACCCAGTCCTGGATTTCTGTTTGAGAGAGAGAGGTGGGAGGTGAATATCTGCAAGAAGAGTCTACCAGAGTCGGTTCAAAATCTCCTGCTGGGCTGAGCCAAGCTATGCTCAACGTGGAGTCCTCCTGGTGAGACAGAAAGCTTTGTTTCTCTGTGTACTGGGGAGGAATTGGGAGAAACACTCCATGTGGGGCTCTGTCACCCTCTTCCCACCACGTGAAGATGCACAAGAAGGGCAGCCATCTACGAATCAGGAGCCCAGCCTTCACCAGACAGTGAACCTTCCAGTGCCTTAATCTTGTATTTCCCAGTCTTCAGAACCACGTAAAATAACTGTGGTTAAGGCCACCCAGTCTGTGACAATTTCATCTTAGCAGCCTGAACTGATAAAGACAACAGGATACAGGAAGGGAAGAACCAGAGAGAATGACTAATTTTTCTTAATCATCTACTATTTGCTGGTGCTACTATATCCCTGGTCTGAGAGCTTTACAGTTCAAGGGGAAAAAGAGAGTTAGACAAATGCAGAGAAAATGAACTACATACCAGGATACATGATGACAATAATAACAATGGCTACTTCTCTTGAGCAATGAACATGTGCTGAGCACCATCCTGCAAGGGAGGATTATTATCCCTACAATATAGAAAACTGTGACCGGGTGCAGTGGCTCATGCCTGTAATTCTAGCATTTTGAGAGGCCAATGCAGGCAGATCACCTGAGGTCAGGAGCTCAAGACCAGCCTGGCCAACAGGGTGAAAGCCCGTCTGTACTAAAAATACAAAAATTAGCCAGGCATGGTGGTGTGCACTGTAGTCCGAGCTACTTGGGAGGCTGAGGCAGGAGAATCACTTGAACCCGGGAGGCAGAAGTTGCAGTGAGCTGAGATTGCGCCACTGCACTCCAGCCTGCGCAACAGAGCGAGACTCCATCTCAAAAAAAAAAGAAAGAAAAGAAAAAGAAAGAAAGAAAGAAAGAAAGGAAAACGAGGTCCAAAGAGATGACATCACTTGCCCACAGTTGCGCAGTTAGTAGGTGCACACACACAACCCACAATGCAGTTAGTAAGTGACTAAGCCAAGATACAAAACTCAGCTGCCTCTGCCTCCAAGGCGGTCCTTTTCATTGATAGATGATGTGCGTCAGATTGTTTTGAGGCTTTAAATTCTGCCTCCATGTCCTATTGGGAAATTGAGACTAGGAATGGAGAAATTTCTCATGCAAGTAAGGGAAACTAACAGCACAGTCTCTCTTTCTGGAGAGGTCAGCTGCCAACTTTGCCCATTTCCTGAGAGGATCCTCTCACCCACGCAGCTCATGATGTACATCTCTCTGGAGCCAGGCCACACTCCAAGCTACAAGCTGGACAATTGGGCCGATCCTTGCCAATTAAAATGCAACTCCAGCCTGCTTTTCATGTAGGTCAAATGTCCCATGAGTTATCAGTGAATCCCAGAGGCTGCATATTTAATTCCGTACCCTTAGAAAGCTGTTGCAGAAATGAGGTATATCCAACACATAAGAACTTGGTTCTAATGCATAATTTGAGGAAAAGATTTAATTTAACATTTGTAAAGGTTAATAGGAAAGAATTTATGAAAGAATAAATGAATGAATGAGTGCCTAAAATTTAAGGCAAAATCTAACATTTGGATAGACTGACAGGAGTAGAGCTCATCTTTCCAGAGAACTGAGCATCTTCCAGAGCTCGCTGATGTTGATTTTAACATCTACCCTGTATTGAGCAGCTATTATGTATGTAAATCTTTATGCACATTATCTCGTTGATTATTGTAGCAACTCTATGAAATGAACACTAGCATTAGCCTCATTCTACACCGGGGAGAGTGGGGGGCTCAATGAGGCTGAGTGACTTTACAGGGTCACAGAGGTGGTAAGTGGCAGCACTGAGGCTTGAGGTTGGACTTTAAGATCCACAGTCTTTAGCATTCTCTGTCACTGCCTCCCGTTCCCTTCTTCAACATCAGTCCCCTCTACAATATTCCTGCTGAGAGACCATGTATTAGGCCATTCTTGCATTGCTATAAAGAATTACCTGAGACTGGGTAATTTATAAAGCAAAGAGGTTTAATTGGCTCACAGTTCCACAGGCTGTACAGGAAGCATGATGCTGGCAGCTGCCTGGCTTCTAGGGAAGCCTCAAGAAGCTTACAATCATGGCGGAAGGAGAAGTGGGAGCAGGCACATCATGTGGCCAGGGCAGGAGCAAAAGACAAGGTGGAGGGCGTGTGCCACACACTTTTAAATGACCAGTTCCCCCAAGAACTCACTCACTATTGTGAGGACAGTACCAAGAGGATGGTGCTAAACCATTCAGGAGAAATCCACCCCGATGATCCAATCACCTCCCACCATGCCTCACCTACAATGCTGGAGATTACACTTTGACATGAGATTTGGGCAGGGATAACATCTAAGCCATATCAGACCACCAGCTGGAACTTCAGTCCTTTCAACGACAGATTTTCATGATAACTTTCCGTCTCCCTTAAGAGTGTTTGTTGAATGCCTACATTGTGGGCCTGAGACTCTTCCCTGAACACAGCGGACATTTCCTCTTTGGGATTCCCAGTACCTGTTCCTTTTCTTTTGCTTATATTTTAATCTCCCTTTGGGAGCTGCACCTCACTGTGACTCTCAGGTCAGTGGGTTTGGGCAGGGCTGAAGCCTCCTCCTGGCTCTAGGAGAGAGCACATAACACAGGCCTAATCAATGAGAATTTCACTGTCCCTGGCCACAAGGACCAAACCACAGAAGACAAGTGACCAGAATGGTCCCAGGAGAGGGAATGAGTGGCAGCCCTGGACTTTGGTAAAACTACTAGCCATGTAGGCCAGAGGTACTCCGTTTCCAGAGCTTGCTCTCTATATCCCATCTAAGCCTGTCTTACAATAAAGCTAGCACAGAAGAGATCAAAACTGAGAATCAGAGGAAGAAAGGTGTCTGATAATATCATTTCAGCCTGGATCCAGAGATTAATTCCCTGGTTATGAATCTTCCTCTGCCCAGTCTATACTGGTCAGCCTGATCCTATTTACATGGCAAAAATCATCATGTCTCAAATTACTTACTTAATAAAATGTGGGTTTGTGTATTATTAGTGAACATTAGGGTTATAATGCAGCATGGAAATTTGGAACAAATTAACTATACACGTAAGCTGTTGGATCACGGGTCCAGCTACGCCTGAACTCAGGTCTACCCCTGGACTTCTCAGTTAATTATCTAATGCACTCCCTTTTCCTCCCTGAATCTATTTTAAGTTGGGTTGTGTTCTGTCTCTCATCCTCAAAGTTGGTCTCAATTTTATCCTCAGAATCCACAAAGAACAAGTCAAAATTTCCTGGAGAAAAACTTTTCATAAATCAAAACACTTTTTTTTTTTTTTTTTTAATCCTCATTTCTGCTACCATGCCACCACCTCTTCTCATCTGGTAGAGGTTTAATTCACAAAGTTCATCGTAAAGTTTCCTGGCACCCTCACAGGAAACAAGTTATACAGAGATTTTTTTTTTTTCGTTTAAAAAAAAAAAAACTCATGTGGCCATTCAAAGCTACATCTCTCTTCTCTTCAGATGCAAGTAGGCAAAGTCAGCACCTCTCACCTGCCCACGTGTCCAGGAAGCATCTACCACAGAGGAAATGGCAGTGCCCAGGTATGATGGGAACTCTTGATGACAGGAGAGCCTGTCCCATTACATCACTGAACAGAAAAGCTCAAAGACAAGACCAAGAGTGAATCTTAGCAGACAGGCAAGAAGGATGAGAAATCAGGGCATCCACAGGCGTTGGCTCATCATGAAATTTGGATGCATCACTTAAAATCCAGGGGCACATGAATAGAAGCAATAAAAGCTATTTTAATTAAATTTGAGCTATTATTCTGGGTTTCTTGTTTTGTTTTGTTTTGGTACTTGCATGGTTCAACAATGTATTAGACAAACGTGCATTTGAGAAATCCTGATCAAGGAGGAAAAGTCAGAAGAAGCAGAAGAAAAAAAAACCTGAGGATTCATTTCCCTTCCCCCAAAGTCTTCCTGAAACTATTCTTGCAAAACCTTCTGCCCACTGGAACTGTGTACGTATGATTAACTGCACATGAGCCCAACAGCTTGCATGTGTAGTTAATTTGCTCCAAATTTCCATGCTGCATTATAACCCTAATGATCACTAATAATAGACAAACCCACATTTTATTGAGTAAGTAATTTGAGACATTATAATTTTTATCATGCGAATAGGATCAGGCTGACCAATTTACACTGGGCAGAGGAAGATAAATAACCAGGGAATCAATCTCTCCAGCACAGACTCTGTCTCTTGGCAAAATGATATACATAGATCAGGAAAGAAAGCCAGCTCTAGGCCCTGCTGGGCAACAAAGTCAATGAACTTCCATGTTCCAAGCCAAAAGGTCAGGGAGGAAGTACATTTCCACCCATGGCACAATGCAAAAGACAGTGAGGAAGACTCAGCTTTTGGGAGGGTGTAAGAAAGCGTGGACTTTGGAGTTCATGGACAGAGCTTCCAACCCCAGCTATGTCACTCAATCACTGTGTGCATCTGAACCTCCACCCGTGACTACTTCAGAGACGGGTGGGGGAACGGTGGGTGCAGGTTAACCAAGAGCAAGCAGGTGAAGGCACCTGGCACACAGTAGCTAGAGAGTTAATCAGTTCCCCTCCAAAATTTGTGGAACATAAAGAGTAGGATGGAAGGAATATGCATTTTACATTTCGCATTCATTTTTTAGAACCAGGGTGAATTTCCCATTGATTTCCACACAAGAAACCACCAAGACTCTTAGAGAGGAGAAAACAATTCCTAGGCTCCTCCAGTTTCTCTAAACACGTGTGAGAAAGGAGAGAGCAAGCAGAGGTGGGATATAAGTTATCATCCCTTCTAGGTTTGTCTGAATTTTGCCAGGAAGCTAGAGCAAAGGTGTATGGAATGAAAAAACAGAAATGTAAAGCATTAAAGCTCAAGCCCTGGATTCCATCAAAGGTCCAGTTTTGCCAGTTTCAAACTGCGGCATGCCCTTGCCATTTGCGGTGATGGTTTCTGTCTTTCTGAGGTGGGATGGCTCTTGGTGGCCTGCCTCTGACCCCAGTCACTTGGAATTCTGATCCTGTACTCCCAGAGGCCCGCCAGCCTTCTTCACCCATCACAGGCTCAGCCCTCCCTGGCCCCCTGCTAAGCAGCTGACTGACAAGTTCCGCGGACTTAATGAGCATGATCCCTGCTCCATCATCCAGGTTCCTAATGAGAAACTGGAACCCACAGGGCTTGTGTCTGCCCATGACAGGACACTGGCAGGGAACTGCAAGGGGCGTGGTGGGTGGAATCCTTCCATCAAGGAATGGGCTTTCCAGCAAGGAAGGCTTCCTAGAGAGGGCGAGCTCAGAGAGAAGGTGACACACAGAGGCTGGGGGACAAGTGGGAGGGGTGACAGGGAGATGATGAACCTTACGAAGGAAGAAAGCCAAGAATTAAGAGACATCACACATGAGTGCAAAGAAGACTCCTCTTTTGCACTGGTTTTATCTTTATTTTAAGTTGAGACAAGACCATGGGGTCAATATCTGTATCGTGTCACAGACTGCCAATAGGTGTGTTACGTTACACAACAACACATGTAATGAATTACACGTATTAGGACATTGCATTCTGGCCATGGTTCTGCTTGGATAAGAGACTGAAGCTCAGAAAGGTGAAATGTACTTGTCTGATCACCTGCTAGTAGCTAGGGATTTCAGGAGCCAAATCATTGTCCCCTCACACCCCAAAACCCATGCTCCATCCATGGATGCAACCTGCAACCCGGGAGCAACCTCTCTCTCAGGCAAATTGGCCAGGCAACAGCTGGCTAAGTTACTTTCTGTAATTGGGAAAAAAAATCCCAGTACAACCATGCCCCTCCCCGAGCTCTCCGGACTGGGAAAAAGCACTCAGAAGGTGGTCTAAGAGTATCGGGTTCCCTCGCTGACAAGTCTGGGGGACCTCCGTGGTTCTAGGTATCCCAGTGATCTCTGACTCTTTTGCAGGGTAGTTGGGGAGGGGTTGATGACGAGAGTGGGAACTAAAGCAAAACTGATCCGTTTTACAGTCATGATTTACCTGAGAAAGAAATGATAACAATTATCAACTCAGGCCAGGTGCAGTGGCTCATGCCTGTAAGCCCAACACTTTGGGGGGCCCAGGTGGGTAGATCACCTGAACTCAGGAGTTCAAGACCAGCCTGGGGAACATAGTGAAGCCGTGTCTCTACCAAACATGCAAAAAAAATTATCTGGGCGTGGTGGTGCATCCTGTGGTCCCAGTTGCTCAGGAGGCTGAGGCCGGAGGATTGCTTGAGCCTGGGAGGCAGAGGTGGCAGTGAGCTGGGCAACAGAATAAGACTTTGTCTCAAAAAAACAAAACAAAACAAAACAAAACAAAAAACAAAAAATCAACTCAGAAAGAATGAACTGAAATGTATCTGAGATGTGGGACTTGGCTCTTTCAGGTTCAAAGAACTTGGAGGTTATACCAAGGATGAACGCTATCATTTTCCAAGGGCTGTTTTTATGCCAGGATCCATTCCACGTACATTACTGACGTGAACCAATTTTCACAGTAACCTATGGGGTAGGAACGATTATAATATCCAGTTTACAGATGGAAACATTGAGACACAGAAGGGTGATGTTAATCGCCCTACCGGCAGTAGAACTGCCACCTTTGATGGGGGTACCGGCATGATCGTATGCATTTACAACACACTACATCCCTCCAGATGTACTCAAAAGAACTCTAGGATGTCATGGAGCCCATCCTATCAGTCCACGGAATGTGGCTTCCTGGAAGAAGCAACTCCAGACTGGTAGAGGTGTCAGATGATGAATACAGAAAAGGAGATTTCGGGCAGAGAGAAGAGCATGGACAAAGGTTCAGAGAAGGGAGATTTCAAGGTGAGAAAACTGAAGTCGGAGCCACTGAAACTAAGACCCCAGGCTCTCCTGGTTCCATCTAGCATCACCCTGCTCCTCCACGTGTTTTCTTAAGAAGGATGGCACAAGGAACAATGGACGGGAGTTACTTTCTAAGGTGCTGGGTCAAGAAGCCTACGTTGGGAAGGCAAACCCTCGCCAGCGCTGGCATCTAGCAACAGTGACACTGGACACCTTGACCATGGACATAGTCATGGGCAGGCGGATTGCGCCTGGGACCCAACCGTTTCTAACCAGCCTTTATGATGGGCAAATGTGTCTCCTCTGGTTCTGCACAGCTGTGCCCAGGATGAAGGTGTTCCTCCTGTTCCAGGGCTTGGCTGTTCTGCGACTTCCTATGGGAGTAGGGGGTCCTTTTCAACCTGGTCCCAGTTAGTCTTCAATGAAACTCCCTTACAGATGAGGTGACTTGGCTTCCGCTGGCAGGAGAGGAGGCAATCCAAGGGCCCAGAGAGGTTAACGGCTTATGCACCAAGACAAAGTCATTCCTGCAAAGTCAGATTGGTATTCTGCAACCCCTGAACAAAACTGCAACCCTAAGTCCTGGGTTCAAAACCGTAACATGAGCATCACCTGCAAACAGAATTCACCAGCTACAATAAAGCAGCCAGAACTTTCATTTTCTTAATTTTTTTTTTAATGCAGTAAATGAAGCTCAGTTTATCCATGTTAAATGTAAGAATACCAATGCAGAGGTTTAACACTAAGTCATATGAATCATAATCTATTAAAACTCCCATTTGTGGCAGGCATCAGCTTTGAAAAAAATCATCCTAGGAGCAACTCAATAGACATATGTGGTCATGAAATGCAGATTTGTAAATTATCCTCATGTATGTTTTACATCTTTTTAAAAAATGTAATTTTCTGATTTAAAAGTAATTTCTAGGCCGGACGTGGTGGCTCATGCTTGTAATCCCAGCACTTTGGGAGGCTGAGGCAGGTGGATCACCTGAGGTCAGGAATTCGAGAGCAGTCTGGCCAATATGGTGAAACCCCATCTCTACTAAAAACACAAAAATTAGCTGGATGTGGTGGCAGGCGCCTGTAATTCCAGCTACTTGGAAGCCTGAGTCAGAAGAATTGCTTGAATCTGGGAGGTGGAGATTGCAGTGAGCTGAGATGGCACCATTGCACTCCAGCCTGTGTGACAAGAGAGAAACTCTGTCTCAAAAAATAAAAAAATAAAAAAATAAAAAAAAGTTATTTCTATGTCAGAAAACTCTGAAAATATATTGTTAAAAATAATAATTAGAACACCCATAAACAATAACATCTCAATAAATTTCCTTCCAGTCTTTTTATTCTGTGCATGTCTAGGACATGCTAAAACATATCTTTGTAATTTTTTGCATAATTAGACTCACAGAATTTTTTGTTCTTCATTTTCCACCTAATGTATCATGAGAATTTTCTTGTCATTTTTCATTAAAATGAGTATTTATACTTTGAAACGCCCTTTTATGTATTTTATGTTAAGGAGACAATTCACTGGATCTTCCTGTTTGGAATAACCACGTGCATGAGGAAAGACAAATATTTGCAAAGGGCCAACAGGGTGCGAGGTGACAAAAAAAGCATGCAGGTGGCCTCTCACCCTGTCCTGGGGTTCGCAGGGGGACAGATCCTTTTGAACTGGATCCTGCACTCTCCCAACTGCTCATCTGAATTAATTGTCGAGGAGGGAAGCTGAGAGAATGCTAAAGAGGAATCTGTACAGGGGAACTGGCAGATATTGGAGCCTGGTTGCCATCATGTGTTAACAAGCTTTTTCTCATTATGTAGGGGAGGAACAGAACCAGGAAAGAAATGGGAGTATGAGAGCTTTTCTCGGATGGAAAGCCTGTCCTTTGGCTGCAGCTGGCATTTCTGTTGGCACAGTTGGCCACCCAGAGGGCAGGCAGGAGCTGGGTGGAATGCTGACCTCTGGTAGAAAGATCTCCTGACCCTGGGGATAAAAATGTCTAGATGACCTTGTAGGGGATAAAAAACAACTCAACTTCACCAGAAATGCAAATAAAGCCAACCTCTCCAACGACGCATTTACCTGGTTTGTGATTGTGAGGCCTATTTAATAACTTTTCACTAACAACTAAGGTTGCAGGAGGTTGGGAGGACGTGGCAATGTGCCCATCCTGCCTCAGCTTCTGGGAGGTAGCAGGGTGCAGTTGTAGACCTTGTAAACACGCAGATTTAAATGTAGTCTCTGTTACTCATCAGCAGTGTGACTTTGGGAAGGTGACAGCTGCTGAGTCCTACTCTCCTGTGACAACTTCCTTTCCAACGACCCCACAACTTGATGTAATGAACCCCCAGTCCAGTACCCACCACACAACATCATCAATAAGCACATTCCCCCAACACACCCACAATCAGCTGACCCTAGGAATATCCAACGTTCGTCTCTACAGTAGCCTTGAGAATCAAAACCAGTCTGGTTTCACCCATGCCCCAGCACTTTCCAGACAGGGTAGGAAAAGGAACATCCCTCAGAGTCAGGATAAGGAGTAAGACACAGAGACAGAGAGAGAGAGAGTGTGTGTGTGAGAGAGAGAGAACGAACAAATGAACGAACTAGTGTTGGCAATTCCAAGGCCCAGATTGCTGTCACTCTTCTGATGGTGCTGCCAGTCAAGGCAGCTCAGTGCTCCTCTCCCTTCCTTGAGATAGATTACAAACTGAAAACCATTGCTGTAAAGCCCAGGCCCTGCGCTGAGGCTGAGGAAGAGCCCTACATTCTTAACAGAGTGCCTGAGAAGCAGTAACAAAAAATATAGCTAACACGTGAGCCATGAGATACAAGGCATGACACCCATATTTGTTTTGTGTGGCTAAATGGAGCAAAGATAACACTGAGAAATACGTGACTTCAAAACCACTTATTGCCCATCTGGAAGAATCACTTTGGCACTTCCACTGAATCTGATCCTCTCTTCATGTGTCTAGAATCACCTAATGCTAACATCTCTAGAGCACAGTTGAAGGTTATCTCTTCTGAAACAGGATAAACTTAGAGCCATGATGACACATATGCAGCATGCATGCTTATTCTTCCTAATCCTTCACCCACTGCAGACATCACTAATCAATCCCAGCACTCATTCAATCAAGTGCAGATGCAGCCTCACAGCCCTTCCACAAACAGAGCTCCAGAGAGCCACTGTGAATTGAATGGAGTTGGTAAGCCTTTCATAAAAGGATAGATCATTCATCTCTTCCCCTCCATTAAGCCAAGAGCTCCAGTAATTCAGGAAGAAGAAAGCCCTGACTCTGGCACTTCAGGAGCTGCTCAGAGCAAGCCGCACCAAAGAGGCTCTGTCAAAGGCCTCAACATGTCATGAATGATGCAGCAAACCCATACACTTATATGGAGGTCAATGGGCAATAATTCTATGGGGCAAGAATGGGACTTAAATTACAAAGTTGAACATAAAGAGTGCTGTCTAATGAATGCAGGAAGAGTGAATGACTTTTAGATTTTTCAGCCAAAAGAAGTGCCATCTGATGGGCATTATCTGGTGGGAGTCACGGCAAAGAGTGGGTCCCACAGCGTGGTTGCCAGGGTGGGGAGAAAGCTGCAGTGGGTATAATGTTTGAGAGACTACTTGAAGAGGGTGAAACCTGACCCAAGGAAATCTCCAATTTCTAAATCCAAGGTATTTCATAGAGAGTGAGAGATAGCCCGAGGTGTGGCGAATGAGAATTGTAGAGAGCGGGAAGACAGAAAGAAAAGCATGGAGAGACCTCAGAGGTAGACTGTGCTGAGTATGCTGGAAGGAGGAACGGACAAGGTAGATTCTTAAGCCAAGCAAAAAGCCAAGGGATGCTGGTGGCAACATAGGCATGACCTTCTAAGATCTTGAGACAGTCTGAGGCAGCTCCTTTAAGAAGGCGACTTCTTGGCTGGGTGCAGTGGCTCATACCTGTTATCCCAGCACTTTGGGAGGCCGAGGCAGGTAGATCAGCTGAGGTCAGGAATTTGAGACCAGCCTGGCCAACATGGTGAAACCCAGTCCCCACTAAAAATACAAAAATTAGCCAGGCATGCTGCTACACACCTGTAATCCCAGCTACTCAGGAGGCTGAGGCAGGAGAATCACATGAACCCGGGAGATGAGGTTGCAGCGAGCCAAGGTCCCACCTACCACACTCCAGCCTGGGCGATAGAGCGAGACTCTGTCTCAAATAAATAAATAAATAAATAAATAAAATAAGCTGACTCTTTGCCCCAGACACACCTCTACTCCTAATCATAAAATATTAAAGGAGCAACCTTTAAAGGTATATTAAAGGTATATACCTTCCACCCGTGGGTACATCACAAACCATTAGCCCTACTCACAGCCCCAACTTTAGTTCACCTCCCTTGGCCACTGTCTAATGGGGTTGGCCTTTTGTTCTTGGTACAATATTCTAGACAGTCTAGAACTCCGCTGGATTTGCCTCCCATTGGAAATCAAAGGGATGAGAGATGGACTGGGTTTCCAGGAGTAGAGCCAGGGCCAATGATTCTGGAAGGTACTTGGTCTTGTCTTCTAAGTCTTATTGTGGGCCACTACCTAGTGTTGCCTAGCACTAGCTAGTGGAAATTAAAGTGGCACACACAAAATGGGAAATTAAAGTGGCACACGCAAAAATGAAAATACTGATGGTGAAATGATGAGATCACAGATATTCATTTTTTATGGAAAAAGGTGTATTTATGTGTTTGTTTTATTTTCCTGGATATTAGCGTGCAATGTTGAATGTAGTAAATGTTGACAAATTAAAAAAAATCAGCAATATTATTATCCACTGATGAATTATAGGACAATGATTTTCCTTCTGATTTATACTTGCCTTTACTGTCTTTCAATGATCCTACTAGAAGATCATTTGCAAAATGTATTTAATGCCATAATTCCATTATCTTTTATTTTTAAAGTAATAATTTAAAAGACCATACTTAGCCTAATAGACTACTCAGGAGACTGGAAGGTATGTTTAGTGATACAATGAATAATTCCTTCAAGTAATTTATGGCATTCCAAGTAAGCAAGTGCTTTGAGTACGGCAGGTACGCTCTGATCAGAGAAGTATTTTTGTTTTTAAATAATTAAATGCTTTCAAAAAAAAACAAGAAAACAAAATGACACAGAAGCATTCAAGATGTTTGACACCAACGAGATTAATGCCTTTGAGACAATCCAGGAAAAGATAATCATTCCACAACAGAACAAATATCTGGGAATTAAGCCCAGGGCGTTGGGGAAGCCAGTCTTCTGATCATTTGGTGAGGGGGCAGAATACTAAAGACAGTAGCATGTCTTAACAGAGCCCCCAAAAGGACAGACAGTCCTAAGTCTCATGATGCAGCTGTTCAAGAAAACTGAGGGCCAGAGTGCAAGGCCCAGGCAGTGTGTACACCTTGGAGAAAACGCCGTTTGCATTCTGATGGTTTGCATACAATTTCATTATTTATGTAATCCTATCAAAACACATAGAATGCCCAAATGGATGTCAGGAAAGTTATTGTCATTACTAATAATGGTGCTTTTCATTTATAGAGAGTGCTTTTTTCTGAGACAGTGAAATAGTTTTACATTGGGCATGAGGCTTTTTAGGAGAATTAATGCTTAAAATGTCCCTTTAGTAGAGCATGTGGGAAATGTTATAGATGGGGAAGAAAAAAGATTAATATAAAAAAATGTCAAGAGTGCATAATAAAAGGCATCCCATTCAGTTCCCTGCCCTATTACCACCAGCTCACACAGACCACGTGGTCATAGCCACAGCCATGAGCCACAGCCTGTGCTTCCTGTTATGACTATTTCCCCAGGAATGAATCAGGAGTCCCCTGCATGACTCCTTCGCTGGGGCAGTCACTACCACCCAGTTCCAACATCCCTGTGAAATGGTCCAGCCAGCCAGCTATGCCTGTCTGATGGTGTGACAGACAGTCCTAACTCTCATGATGCTGAGAATTCAGCATCACAAAGAAGCCAGTCACAAAAGAACGCATCACACACTGTGTGATTCCACTTGTATGAGGTATCTAGAGTAGTCGAATTCATAGACAAAGTAGGGGAGAATGGTGGTTGCCAGGGGCTGGGTTTGGGGAGGTGATGGGGAGACAGTGTATTGTGGGCACAGAGTTTCAGTTTTGCAAGATGAAAATCATTCTGGAGATAGATGGTCGTGATGTTAGCACAGCAATATGAATGCCCTTAAAGCCACTCAACTATACACTTTGAAATAGTTAACATGATGTTGATAATGGGGTTGCTACACATGTGGCAGTGAGGGGCCGGGGAAATATGGAAAATCCCTGTACCTTCCACTCGATTTTGCTGCAAACCTAAAACCAGTATAAAAAATAGTTTATTCTGGATAAACAAAATGTGGCACATTGACACCATGGCATACTATGCAGCTGTAAAAAATAATGAGATCAAGTCCTTTGCAGGAACATGGATGGAGCTGGAGGCCATTATCCTTAGTGAACTAATTCAGTAACAGATACAGCAAATACCATATGTTCTCACTTATAACTGGGAGCTAAATGATGAGAGCACATGGACACAACGAGGGGAACGACAGACACTGGGGCCTACCAGAGGGTGGAGGGTGGGAGAAGGGAGAGGAGCAGGAAAAATAACTAATGGCTACTGGGCTTAACACCTGAGTGATGAAATCATCTGTACAACAAACCCCCATCACAGAAGTTTACATGTTTAACAAACCTGCACATGTACCCCTGAATTTAAAATTCAAATTTTTTTAAAAAAGAACCCTGGCAATCTAAGGCTGGTTCAGGGGTTCAAGAAAGTTGAAATGTGTGTGTGTGTGTATATATATATATATATATGTATGCTCTATTACATATATTATTCTAATTATATATTTACATTATGTTTTTGCCCCCAAAATTACATATTATATATAGAAAGTATATTACATATATATACACAGACTATTGTGTGTATAAATATTAGTTATATATGTGTATAGTCTATCATGTATATAATATATGGGTTTATAATGTACAGAAACCCATATATATAATATATACACTCTCTACATAATATGTAATATATTCCCTATATATTAACATATATTACACAAAAAGAATATATTATATATTATATTATATATAACATATATGTAATAGACTCTATATGTAGAGTATATGTTACATATATGTAATATATAATATAATATATAGACTCTCTATATATTAGAGTCTATTATATATTATAGAGTCTATTATATATTATGTATGTGTAATATATATAATAGACTATATATATGTATACACACGTACGTGTGTATACATATATATACACAATTTTTGGGTGGAGGTAATAACAAAGGAAAACAGTTTTTACAGACTTTGTTTTACCCTAACAAATATATATATTTATAAATATAAAAAATATATATTTATAAATATAAATACATTATATATAGATACATTATCTCTATATAATATATATGATTATCTATATTATATATAGAGGAAGGTAGGAGCTGTGTAGACCATCCTAGGTCAGTCTACCTAATAAGAGTGCATAATAAAAGGCACTCATTCAGTTCCCTCTCTTTCTATGTATATATATATAAACACATATATGTACATATATACATAGAAAGAGACAGAGAGCTTATTAAACAAAAATTAAAAAACTAGAAAAAATACATGCACAATTTAACCATTCAAAAAAGATGGTATTAAATAAGTTTTAAATGAAGCAAATTTATCTCAATTTTAAAAATAAATAAAGACAAAACAAAGGTAAAAATTCCACATGTGCCCGGATCAATCAAGTTCAGCACACACATCCCTACGGAGGTTGTAGGTCTTCCCTTCCCTCTGGACTTTGATGACCATTTTATCTCAAATTCATAAGAATTACATTCACATGGACCCACAAAAACTGAGTCCCTTTCTTCAGCCCACGTGAAGATGTCTAATGCCTTTCTCTTCGCAAACCAACTCGAGATAATCCTGAAGAAAAGGAGGAGGCAGGAGCGGTGTAGACTGTCCCAGGACTGCAGTGCCAGGATGCGACAGTGATCAGCACCAAACAGTGCTCCCAGGGAGTCACCCACCACCTACCCCTCAGCATCCCACATGTGGGCTCTGCAGGCATGGGAAACCCAGCTGGGACGCTCATCCAAGCCCTAAACACCCTCAAGAAGGGGGCGAAGGCTTCCGCATATCACGAGAGTTGGCCTTCACATTTTAAAGCAACCCTAGCGTTTGTATAGTTTCCTGCTGGATTTTTTTCTTTTTTCTTTTTTTTTTTTTTTTTGTGTGAGACAGAGTCTCACTCTGTTGCCCAGGCTGGAGTGCAGTGACTCGATCTCGGCTCCCTGCAGCCTCAGCATCCCCAGCCTTGGGTGATTCTCCCATCTCAGCCTCTTGAGTGGCTGGGACTAGAGGCATGTGCCACCACACCCAGCTAATTTATTTTTTATTTTTTATTTTTGTAGAGACGGGGGTCTCACTATGTTCCCTGAGCTGGTCTTAAACTCCTGGGCTCAACCAATCCTCCTGCCTCGGCCTCCCAAAGTGCTAGGATTACAGGCATGAGGCACCATGCCCAGTCCCTGCTGGATTCTTCAGAATATCAGTCTGCATTTACACCTAGTTGGCATGGTGTTTGATAATGGCCAGAAACAACCAGAGGGAAGAAGCTACTGGTACAAGCAGCGGTGAGCTCAAGGTTTAAAGATCCAAGTGCATCGTGCTTCGAAGCCAAACAAAGATTGAACCAAAACAAGGGTGTCTAATCTTTGGAGGAGCCAAACCTTAAATGAGACGGATTGAAATAGCCCTCATGCGAGTTGGTATAGCAAGCTACTAGGGATCACGCCTGGTCCGGTGTCAGCACCTCTGTGGCAGAGTTTGTGTGGAAACCTCAAGCCATCGCAGCTAATGGGATTGCCCGTGGAGATCAAAAGGCATCCTGGAGAATACTTTGGGAAAAAAGGGCCGTGGAAAGTATCTGAAGTGCTGGGTAGTCTTGAAAGCAATTTAAAAAAATGCAGCAACTAAATTTGTCAGATTCCTTTTCAGAAGATCCATGTATGCACCGGAGGAGAGACACCCTAATGAAGAAGTCATACAGTAATTATTAAAAAAATAAAAAGAGTAGAATCATAAAAGTTTTCCTAAGTAATACAAAATGATTACAATGTCCTAGCAGACATGCATTTTTAAACAATGGCAATAATAACAGAAAATTAGACTTCATTACTTATTCATAAAGTTCTGGTTAACACTAAGTTCCATTTGTAACAGTTTACTTTTATAAATAGCATCTTTCGGGCAGATGCTATTTTTCGGTCATACAATGTCAGAAACGATTGTTTATTTGGACTATGGGGTAAATTAGAGATCACCCGGGTTCACAGCAGTTGGCTTATCTACCACCAGGATCCTCAAGAAATTATAAAACATACCGGCTCCTGGCCCTATTACACCAGGAAAATGACTATGCGCATTTATGCTTCCTCTGGATTTTCTATTTGATAGTTAAAACACTGTTGAAATTTGAAGACAGCAGACAATGTTTGATGAATCTACAATCTTTATACTAGCGGGAGAGTCCAAAGACCAATAAATCCACAGTACAATTAATAATTGAGATTCCTGGAAGCTCTAAAAGGAAATATTAAAAATGCAAAATCTTGTTGAAAAGCATAATTAAGCGCATCAATGCCTAAAGTTTAAAGGACAAGCAATTTCTCATTAAAGTTAAAAATGTCAATTTTATTTAAGAATATATTGTCCTAACTTTCCTCCCCCTGTGGGGCAGGGGGAGGATATAGAAAAACATTTTTTTGTTTTTTGGTTTTTTTTTTTGAGACGGAGTCTCCCTCTGTGGCCCAGGCTGGAGTGCAGTGGCACGATCTCGCCTCACTGCAAGCGCCGCCTCCCAGGTTCACGCCATTCTCCTGCCTCAGCCTCCCGAGTAGCTGGGACTACAGGCGCCCGCCACCTTGCCCGGCTAGTTTTTTGTATTTTTAGTAGAGACAGGGTTTCACTGTGTTAGCCAGGATGGTCTCAATCTCCTGACCTCGTGATCCACCAGCCTAGGCCTCCCAAAGTGCTGGGATTATAGGTGTGAGCCACCGCGCCAGGCCAGAAAACCAGTTTTAATAGACTTCGTTTTACCCTAACTTAAAGGAGCATCCTGTTCCATTTCAAATGTCCTCACTTCCCCAAGATCCTAAAATAGCACAACTTCAGATGAGTAATTGCTAAATAAATTTATCACACATCAGAACCCTTCCTGGCGCACAGATGTTTTGACAATGGTCCTGATGGACTTTATGGGTTTACTGCGTATATGGAGGAAATTAAGAGGCATGTAGACTGCATACCTTTTTCTCAATGGCTGATGTGCGTCTCTGCCCCATGCCTGCAGCTGAGGATGTCAGAAACATCCAGTTCTTGTGCGTGAAAACTCAAAGACGTGGAACTGGGTAGGCCCAGCTCTGAAGGCATGGGGCAAAGGTCTCCTGTGCTTCTGCACCCAAAGTCCCAGCCTGGAGCCTCCAAACATAGGCTGCCTCCTTCATCAATCAATTCTGCATACCCTGTTGCTATCCTGAGATACCTCAGCTGGCCTGTTTGCCCAAATGAACCAGTGAAAACACGTTTCCAGGATAATCAATCCTCTGGCAGGTCATCCTCAAATATAATTTGTACTGTGCTTATTTTTTGAAGACGAGAGCATTCTCCATATAGCATGTGTACTAGATATGCTTCCCCAACTTCAATGTCAGGGGCTATAAATTTATGAACTTTTTTTTTCCTAGTGGTTCAGGAAACTGTGATCTCTTCCCAGTTTTCAGAATGCTTCTGTGATATAGGTTGGTTTGAATATTGGAAAACCATTCGCCTCCATCTATGTAAGCAAACCAAATGCAATTATCCAGATAATGTAAAGAAAATAAATTCTAAACCTACTCTTGTGGAAAGAAATTTAGAGCATAAATTTATTCAATTTGCGTTCCATGGGGGCATATGTGTAATGTCAAAAGAAACACACAATGAAGCACTTTCCCTCCCCCCAAAAATACCCTAATTCATGAAAAAAATATCAGAAAATTTTAATTGAGTTGGAAAGGGAAGGAAGGAAGGAGACAAGAGGGAAGCAAGCAAGAAAGGATGGGAGGGAGAGAGGGGAAGAAGGAGGAAAGAAAAATGATAGATTTGCAGCCGACAATTTGTGCTTTTTTATCAGTTCTTCAGTGAAATGTCTTAATCAAATGCCATAGATAAGCATCGAACGCTGCCTCACGTTTCTGTGAAAACATGGGTAGAATGTCTGGATTGAATTTAGCTATATTTTGAACATGCCCAATGATATACTCATAGTGTCACCCAACTACACCCAGTGGGAACTTTCCATTTTCTGGACACTGGGCCAGTTATGAGGAACACAAAGGAAAATAAGGCAAACTCCCTAATTCTACTCAAACACTGAGACATTATCTCGTCCCAACCCTAAGACATGTGCTGTTCCTATACTATTTTCAGGGGTCTTTAGAAGACACTAGGCAACCACAAAAATCATCCTGAGAAATGCTTCTGTATCAAGGGACATCTATATGAAAAAAAGACATCTGTATCAAAAAAGAGACATTCTATATCAAAGGATGAGTCATTACTTGGGTAGAGTAAGGAGGAGATAAGTATCTCCAAGGTGTTCCACCTTTGCAAAGCTTGGCTTACAACAATGACCAAATTCACAATTGGGAAGGAAGAGATTTTTTAGAATCCTATAATTCAGGTCAGAGGTCCAGACGAGAGGCTGATGTTATAATCAAAGGCTCTCCAGAATGGGGAATTGGATATTCCAAAATGATGGCAGGCAGAAGTCATTAGTTCTTATTGAGTTGGAGGCTCTTCTTAGTATCAATAAACAGGGTGTAAAATGGGAGGCAGGGAGGCCCAGGATAGCTTACACAAAATGGCCTTCCTCCTTGCCATTCACTTAATGCAAAGAAAGAAGCAATTATAATACAATGAAGAATTTTCATTTTGCAGTGAAAAATTTTGCAGAGCTGTATTATCTACCAAATACCACCACTCCACCATCTCTACTTTTTATTTATTTATTTATTTATTTTGAGATGGAGTCTTTCTCCGTCACCCAGGCTGAAGTGCAGCGGCATGATCACAGACCTCTGCAGCCTCAACCTCCCCAGCTCAACTGATCCTCCCACTTCAGCCTCCAGAGTAGCTGGGACTACAGGCATGCACCACCATGCTCGGCTAATTTTTTTTTATTTTTTGTAGAGATGGGGTCTCACCATGTTTCCGAGGCTGGTCGTGAACTCCTGGGCTCGTGTAATCGTCCCACCTTGGCCTCCCAAAGTGCTGGGATTACAGGCATGAGCCACCGTACGTGGACTCCACTATGTTAACTCTTCTTTACTTACTCTGTATTCAGCAAAATTTCATTAAGAGTCTACCATGTGCCAGATTCTGTGTTCTCTGCCCTAGAGGCAGGAGAGTGCAGAAAAGCAGGCATGATTCTTTCTAGATAGAGATCATTGTATGGAGCAGAAAATGCGCCCTGATCAACAATCACACGAACAAGTGCAGAACTGCAAGCTGACGTCGGATGGAAGGGGACCCGTTCCCGGACAGTCCATAGTGAAGGAAGCGACCACGGCCAGGGGAGTCTGGAACGTATCTCAGAAGATGTGATGTGTGACCTGAGATCTGATAACCTAATGAAGGTGAAGGGAGAGCCTCCCCGGCAGAGAATGTGCAAAGGCTCTGTGGCAGGCAGGAGTTAGGAGTTGACGGAGGGTAGGGTGACTAAAGCACAGAGAAAGGAAGTGTGAACATGGCTGAAAAGGGCCTCTAGGACATATGAGGATTTGGGTTGTTCACCTAAAAGGAGGGAGGAAACTTAAAGAAGCAAGTGGGAGGTTAACATGACCCACTCAGTGTTTTGAAAAGGGCAAAAGAGGCTGGGCACAGGAACTCACACCTGTAATCCCAGGACTTTGGGAGGCCGAGGGGGGCAGATCGCCTGGGGCCAGGAATTCGAGACTAGCCTGGACAACATGGTGAAAACCCATCTCTACTAAAAATTCAAAAATATTAGCTGGGCATGGTGACAGGCACCTATAATCCCAGGTACTCGGGAGGCTGAGGCAGGAAAATTGCTTGAACTCAGGAGGCGGAGGCTGCAGTGAGCTGAAATTGTGCCATTGCACTCCAGCCTGGGAGGCAAAGCAAAACTCTGTCTCAAAAAAAAAAAAAAAGAAAAAGAAAGAAAGAAAGAAACCAAAGTAAAACAAAACAAAGCAAAGGGCAACAGGGGAGACAAAGGATGAAAGGATGATCAGAAAGGCTGTGGAGAAAACCATTAAAGGGTGTATCAGCTTCCTGCATCTGTGTGGTGGCTTGAAACAATAGAAATTTATTTTCTCAGTATTCTGGAGGCCAGAAGTCTAAAGCCTAGGTGTGAGAAGGCTTAGTTCCCTCTGGGGGCTCTGAGGAGAACCTGTTTGTGCCCCTATCCTGGTATTTGGGGGTGTCAGCAGCCCTCAGTGTTCCTTGGCTTGTAGGGGAATCACTCCGATCTCAGCCTCCACCTTCACACAGCCTTCTCTTCTGTGCCTTCTTCACTTCTGTCTCTGCTGAAAACGCCTGTCATTGGATTTAGGGCCCCCCCAAGATGACCTCGTTTTGAGATCCTCAACTGAACTTACCTGCAAAGACCCTTTTTTCTCAAATTTCCAGGTTCTGGTGAACACATCTTGTGGGGAGCCACCATTAAATCTAATCCAAAGGGCTACTGTCTTAACTCAGGCCTTCACAGACAATTCCTTCCCAGACAACTGCAAGAGCCTCTCATCTAATCCCCCTGCCCCAGACCCAGTGACATCGTCTTTCTAAAACAAATCCAACACAGAGGAACCACATTCCCTTGCTCAACAAGCAAAACAAAACGAAGCAAAACAAGCCCACCCTCCTGGCTCTTCACTGCTCTTGGGAGTGGAATGAGCACGGAGGGGCTCTCACTCTCCAGCACGAACACAAGATCCTCCCCAACTAGGCCTAGCGGTGCCGAGCTGCTTGTAATTCCCTTGTGGGAGCATCATTTACATCAGCTCAGGTCCCAGGATTGAACTCCTGTTATGTAGGCCTCACATCACTCTGTGTCCCCATCCTCACCCCACAGTCGTGTTTCTTCACCAGCCTGACTTCCATTCCTCTTTAGAAATTTATTTCCAGTGGCCAGGTGTGGTGGCTCACGCCTGTAATCCCAGGACTTTGGGGACCAAGGCAGGCAGGTTATGTGAGCTCAGGAGTTCGAGACCATCCTGGCCAACACGGCAAAACCCTGTCTCTATTAAAAATACAAGCACTTAGCCAGGTGAGATGATGCATGCCTTTAGTTCCGGCCATTTGGGAGGCTAAGAAAGGGGAATCACTTGAAGCTGGGAGGCGGAGGTTGCAGTGAGCTGAAATTGCATCACTGTACTCCAGCCTGGGTGACAGACCAAGACTCTGTCTAAAATATATATATACACACACACACACACACACACACACACACGTATATATATGTATATACAGTATACATATATATGTATACATACATACACACACACATATACACACACACACACACATACATACATACATATCCAGTTGCATCTCCTTCAGGTAGATATAGGGCTAGAGAAAGGCTGGGTTGGATTGCCCTTGAAAATATAGAAACTGGGCTGGTCAGAAACACAAAGGGTACCCGACGCAATGCCCTGCCCTACCCCCAAACGCTAGGATCTTGTGCTGCAGGCTTCTGGTTATACTGCAAATTTTCCCTCTTTAGGGCGTGGGGGTGTTCCAGCAACCAATCGGCTGTCCAGAGCACAGATGCACAAACACACCCACAAGCACATCCATACTTACACAATTCTTCCCCAGGACCAGCAACCTCAGGGGCCTGGGGTGTCCCTACAGAGTCCCCAGTGCAGGAGCATTCTTCTTGGCAAGGAGGGCAAGCACCAGCAACCTCACCCTCCTGTTTTTTCTTTTTTTTTTTTTAGAAAATTGAGATACAATTCACATATAAAATGGCTGCGTGCAGTGGCTCACACCTGTAATCCTAGCACTTTCTGAGGCAGAGGAGAGGATTGCTTGAGGCTAGGATTTTGAGATCAGCTTCGAAAACAAGGTGAGACTCTGTCTCCGTAAAAAATTTAAAAATCAGCCGGGCGTGGCAGCTCGCACCTGTAGTCTCAGCTACTGAGGAGGCTAAAGTGGGAGGGTCTCTTGACCTTAGGAGTTTGAGGCTGCAGTGAGCCCTTACTGTGTGACTGCACCACAACCCAAGCAGCAGCATAAGATCCTGCCCCTAAATACATAAATAAGACACAAACAAAATAAAATTCACCCACTTAAAGTGTATAATTCAGTGGTTTTTAGTATATTTACGAGGTTGTACAACCATCAACACACGATCTCTTTCTAGCCCTTTTTTTTTTTTTTTTTGAGACCCAGTCACATTCTGTCACCCAGGCTGACTACAGTGGTGCAATCTCGGCTCACTGCAAGCTCCGCCTTCCGGGTTCACACCATTCTCCTGTCTCAGCCTCCGAGTAGCTGGGACTATAGGCGCCCGCCAATACGCCCGGCTAATTTCTTTTGGTATTTTTAGTAGAGACGGGGTTTCACCGTGTTAGCCAGGATGGTCTTGATCTCCTGACCTCGTGATCCGCCTGACTCAGCCTCCCAAAGTGCTGGGATTACAGGCGTGAGCCGCTGTGCCCGGCCTAATTCTAGACCATGTAACCACCCCCAAAAGAAACCTTCAATGCTTTAGTAGTCATTCTCTAGTCCCCTCTTGCCCAGCCCCCAGCAATCACTAACTTGCTTTCTGTCTCTTCGGAGGTGCCTATTCTAGGTCCTTTGTATTTACAGATTCATACGTTGGGTCATCTTTTGCATCTGGTTTCTTTCACTTAGTATAATGTTTTTTTGTTTGTGTTTTGAGATGGAGTCTTGCTGTCATCCAGGCTGGAGTGCAGTAGCACTATCTTGGCTCACTGCAACCTCTGTCTCCCAAATTTAAGTGATTCTCCTGCCTCAGCCTCCCGAGGAGTTGGGATTACAGGCCTGCACCACCATGTCTGGCTAACTTTTGTTGTTGTTGTTTGTTTGTTTTTGTTGTTGTTGTTTGTATTTTTAGTAGAGATGGGGTATCACCACATTTTAGTAGAGACGGGGTATCACCACCAGCCAGGCTGGTCTCAAACTTCTGACCTTAGGTGATCTACCTGCCTCGGCCTCCCAAAGTGCTGGGATTACAGGCATGAGCCACCGCACCCAGCATAATGTTTTGAGGTTCATCCCTGTTGTAGCATAGAGCAAAACCTCATTCTTTTTTAACACATGCATGTTTGCCTGTGGTGGATGGTCACTGTCCTCTTCAGATCTTACAGGATGCCTCACTATGAACGCCTAGTCTCCTGGCCAGGAATCAGCCTGGTAGTAACTGGAACACTTTGGGATGAACATTCCCAGTCTCAGTCAGCCTCATCCTTTTGTCCTCACAACTGCAGTTGTAAGTAAATCACTCAAGGGAATTAGGCACATTCCTTATCTCCCCCAGAATTCATACCAAGAGGATGCTGGAAGCTGATCAGGGGTCTATAAAGCACTCTGAATTCAACAGAGAAATGCAATGCATAAATGCAAAGAGAGAACAGTAATTCTTGTATTACACTGCTTGAGAGACTTCAAGAAGATGGACTGTTTTCCCATCCAGTTGCTTTCCAGCGTTCCATTAGGTCAAGTGTGTGCATATATCCAACGACAGAGCCCCCGGGTCACACTCCCCCTCCTGCAACCAAATACAGACTTGAACATGATTGCTGTTGCTATATTGTGGTTACTGCAGGTGTTATTATTATTATTTTTTCAATAAGCCAACAGCACTGAGTGCTGGCTATAGACACAGTACCACGCTAAACTCTATTTACATTATCTTATTTAATCCTCCCCAAACCCTATGTCACAGGTATTCTTAGCAGATGCCTTTTTCAGCTGAGTAAACAGATACTCAGGGAAGAGACGTAATCTGCACAAAGGTCACAAAGCCAGAAAGTGCAAAGCACAGACTCCATCTGCAGAAGCTGAGCCCTTTGGGTTGTCTTCTCCATCATTGGTGGGTGCTTGTGAGCAAAGCCGCTGACATGTGCCACCCCAGTTCCGGGCTTGGTGGGGGGCCACTGCCTCTTCTTGCCCTCCCCTCCCTCTTGGGCTCCAGCCCCTTGCATCAGTGCATATTATCTGGCATAAATCAGCCCCCCAATTACATGAATGCCACAGCCACGAACACTTGTAATTAAAACTGGGACTGACATCCTAAAAGTATGTTCCCTTCCCCATTCCTCTTTGTCCTGCAAAGATATTATTGGAAAGAGAATGAGCAATCATCGGGAACATATGCCTTCGGAATATAATGGGACTCAGCTCCTCCGAGAAAAGGCTGTAAAAGGGCACAGGGACAAAATGTAAAGTAGACAGCTTTATTTACTAGCAACTGGGGCATGTCCAAGAAATAACGGATAAGCCAGTAAGCTTGATAACAAGCGGGACTTTTTTTTTTTTTTTTTTTGCCACAGATTGCTGGAGAGTCCACTTGCCCCCAAAATCTGCCCCCACCCAGGCATCCGAGTGAGCTTTTTGCAGCTGCCAATGTGCCCCAGGCACTTGTCATCCCAACCCATTGGGAACTGATCCCAGCCTAAAGCTCCATCCCCAGTCTTTGCGACTCTACCTTTTATACCTCGTTCTCCAGCAAGAGCAAATTGCTTGGTGCTTTCTGGCCTGTTTCAGGCCTACGTGCCTCTGCACTCATGGTTTCCTCTGCCCAGAGGGTACCTGGCATCCCAAACTCCCTTTGTCTTTGCCTAACCCTCTCCTATTCATGTGTCAAAGCTGGTCAATATCAGTCCCTACCATTTATCCAGCACTTACTCTGTGCCTGCAGAGACAGCTTCACATGGGTGATTTTAACTCTCAGTGAACTGGGTGATACAGTTGCTGGTGTTGGTCCCAGTTCATCCCGGCTCCAGAAAACCTCCTGCTCCTTTATAACTGGCACTTTTTGTTTTTTAATTGGAATTGAACAAGCTACAAACTAGTGCAGACTCCTTAATGTGAGGGTCTGTGGCTGGAACCCCAGAAAGGGGGGGTGCATACAGACGGCCAAAACGTTACATCTTTATTTTTCACTAACCTCTGACTGAAGTTCAGCATTACTGTCATTTGGGCAATGCACTGCTATCGTGGCAGACGCATCTGTGTGTCTGTCGCAATCGAAATCACAGATATTTTCCTATCACGCGAGAGTTGCCGCTGATATTTCCAAACATCGGTTTCACCCACTGTTTTGATAATGAGTAGTTAATGGACCCCACCACGAGCTGTGTTCTTTAATGGGTTAAGAAGGAAGAACGTTTGTTACTAGATCCCATGATTTAATATTTTGACAACTGTATTTTAATACGATTGGTTTTCTGTGATCCCTTTCATTTTATGTATTCACAACCATTATTCTGCAAAGGGCACCAAATGCCCAAGGGGTCCGTGACATACAAACAGGTGATGATTCCCAAAGAAATGGTGTTTCTTGAGAGTAGAGGCTATATCACGCTCATCTTGCATCCTGCGTGCCTTACCCTAGCACCCTTTAGAGCCCAAATATTCCAAGAATGTCAAACAAACGAAGGCAAAGTGACTGAAAAACTATTTTACTGCACATAGATTTGCAGAATGGCTTTTCCTTGTCTTTATAAACATATTCACAAATTAATTAATTCATTCAATAAATATATAATGGCCTTGTATTTGCCAAGCACTGGAGACTAGCATTAGAGATACCATTTTGAATGAGGCAAATGAACATCTCTTGCTTTCCCTGAAAACCACTTTTTGAAGCTGGTGTATCCTCTTGGTCTTCCATCCATGCTGAATAACTTGGGGTGACCTATTTAGCTACCCACCATTTGATGTCAAGAATCCCCTTAGCTCCCTGACAAGCTAAGCTCATTAACATACTCCCTCACTTTAAAAAAAATCTATAAACAGCAGGCTGCCTGCTTTTTATACTTTTGTGGTAGAATTAAACCATCAAACCTCAAAGTGGCCACTTATTTTCAGGGAGATTCCGTAATAGCACAGAAAAGAATCCATACGATGTGTGGGAAGCTGCATGCGTGTTGACATCAATACCCTTCCCCCTGCATCTGTACATAGCTTTATCTTACTCACTATACCCTCCCTTCTTTTGTCTGTTGATTTTATTATCACATTGGCCTGAAATGTCCCCTTCCCCATCGCCATCTTTCTACCCAGCAAACTTGTACCATGATAGATTAATAAAAAGGACGATAATAAAGCAAACATTTACAGATTGTGTTGTACGTGCTGGCCTGTCTTTTCACTTTGTGGTTGGATTACTGTTGCATTTAATCTTCCTAACTCCCCTGGGACAGAGACTATCATTATCCCCATTTTATAGATGAAGAAACTGAGCCACAAAGAGGTGCAGTTATCGCTCATGGCGAGGCAGCTGTTATAGCAAGCGGCAGAGCCGGAATTCATAACCACTTGTTGGACTTAAGACTGCACACTTTTGATCACAAAACCCCTTAAAAAGTCACCTCCCTGAGAAGTTTTCCATGATTGCCCCTGTTCTCTCCAACTGCGCCTTGCAGCATCATTATGTCTCTCACCGGGTTATGTTGCTTTATTATAATTCTTCTACCTCTCTTTTCTTCCTTCCTCCTTTGACTGTTTCAAAGACAAGCAGTCTCCCCAGGGAGGGATCTAGTATGTCATAGGTGTTCACCAATTGTCTAGTGATTATCCACTGCAACCATGCAGATGAGATAAGAAAGGCAGGAGTTTACCACATGTCAGATGAGGCATGTTAGTGATGAGTTCTTTCTCACAGCGGGAATTAGTGGAGAAGTGAGGGGCTAACTGACCGTGGCTGTGTGCTTGCTATGGATGCAGCCACCCCATTAATTAAGTATATTTATCCTCATTAGAGGGAAAAGAACATTGAGGATCAGAGGGGTTGCTTAACTAGCCTGAAATCACCAGCTAGGTTGAAAAAGACCAGCTAGAAAAGATTAGCTGGGTTTTGAATCTGATGCAGAAATTAAACTCAAGCCTTCTACCTTTGCTCTCTTCCCTCTCTGGACCACTAACCAAGACCTAGAGGTCTGCCCCTCAGTGTGCCTGCAACAATTACATCCTTAGAGGACCCGGGATTGGAGTCTCCCTCGCTTATCCAACACACACACACAGCTGCTTCCTGAACTCACAGATACGCAGGATACCAGCTTGCTTGCTTTCTGTTTTTGTGTTTTCCCCTAAAAAAGACAATAGTCACGTGCTACATCGCAACCTGCAGTCAATGACAGACTGCATATATGATGGTGGTCCCAAAGATTATAATGTCATATTTTTACTGTACTATTTCTATGTTTAGATATGTTGAGATATACACATACCACTCTTACAATTGCCTACAGTATGCAGCCCAATCACATGTTGGTCTGCAGCCTAAAAGCAAGAGGCTAGACCATACAGCCTAGGTGTGTAGCAGGCGGCACCATCTAGGTTTGCGTAAGTGCACTCCATGACGTTCCACAATGATGACACCACCTAATAATGCATTTCTCAGAATGCATCCCCATTGCTAAGTGACACATGACTATTTTGAGTGTGATACCATTCCAACTTTCTTTTTTTGGAGACAGGGTCTCACTCTGCTGCCCAGGTTATAGGGCAGTGGTATGATCTTGCCTCACTGCAACCTCTGCTTCCTAGGTTCAAGCGATCCTCCTACCTCAGCTTCCTGAATAGCTGAGATTACAGGCAAGAGCCACCACGCCTGGCTAAATTTTTAAAATTTTTTGTGGAGATGGGGTTTTGCCATGTTGCCCAGGCTGGGCTCCAACTCCTGAGCTCAAGCGATCCGCCCGCCTTAGCCTCCCAAAGTGTTGGGATACATGGGTGAACCACCACACCCAGCCCTAACATTCAATTTGTATATTTCTATCCCCATTATTTGTATAAGGAGTCATCGTCCTCAGGTCTATGGGGAAGAAACATTTCAAAGCACTGTATTTAGCACAGAACCACTTGCTGAAAATAGGAAAGACCCTGGTTTATGACTCTACAGAGTCAATCACTTTCTGGTTGATTTCATGTGGAGGAGGTGGCCCACATTGATTGGGTGAGCTTTATATATTTGAAATAATCTCTTTCGCTTTGAAATGGTGGTGTCTTATAGACATGACCTCAATTCTGACAATTATCTATTTAATTGGATCAATACAGACAGCCCACTCCCCCAAACCACTGATTCAATTAATCAGACCATTGTCAAATCCCTTCTCCTCTTGGGTCTGTGTAGACACAGACCAAGTGGCAATTTCTCCCAAGATAGGCACAGAGGTCAATAATCTGCTTTTGGATAAAGTATCTGATTGCTCACAAATTATACAAATCACATTGATTACTGACAAATCATAATGTTTACAGAGCACTATTTGGCTTTGGCTCCAAAGCATGACTAGGTATTTAATTAACAACTGTCAGATATAATTTACACCATTACAATGACCAGAAAATGGCTGATTGTTGATTTTACTTACTAGAACAAATACTCTGCAACTAGCCTTGGTGAGGGCAAAATAAGTAGGGACTCAACGACGAACAAAAAAATCTAATTTCAGTACCATGTTTAACTGAAAGATTCTTGAAGGCCATGATACCTCTGCCTCCCATGAGAAATGGACATCTTTTTGTTCATACGGCCAAGCAACTTACTTTTGCTTCCCTTTTTTGCCTTGACTACCAGGAAACTCCAAGCTGAATCTTTAGCCCCAGTACATAACCTTTCTGGGTACTGTGGTGTGCAAATGTGCATTTTATTCTATTTCATCTGCTGTTTACTTTTACATGTGTTTTACTACTTCATTGCATGTTAAGGCGCTAGCCTGGGTGTCAGCAAACTACAGCCCACAGGTCAAATCCAGCCCACCAGCCTGTTTATGTACAGCCCACCTATTCTGGATAATCTGTAATATGCTATGCAAATAATGGGGGTGGAAATATTCATATCAAAACTATCCATGACAAAATAACCCATGGCTTTTTTTAGACTGGTTTTATGAAAAAAATAATCAAAAAATATAATTTCATGACATGAAATTCAAATTTCAGTGTCTATAAATAAACTTTCATCAGAACACGGCCATGCATAATAATTTATGAATTGTCCGTGGCTGTTTTTGCAGTAGAAAGGCAGAATTGAATTGTGACAGACGTCATATGGCCTGCAAGGCCTGAATTATATACTCTCTGGTCCTTTCTAAAAACAGTTTGCTGATCCCTGCTCTAGCCTACCTGTAATTTCTTTTTCTTTTTTTTTTTTTTTCCGAAACAGAGTCTCACTCTGTCGCCCAGGCCGGAGCACAGTGGCGCGATCTCGGCTCACTGCAAGCTCCACTTCCCGGGTGCGTGCCATTCTCCTGCCTCAGCCTCCCGAGTAGCTGGGACTACAGGTGCTTACCACCACGCCCAGCTAATTTTTTGTATTTTTAGTAGAGACGGGGTTCTACCGTGTTAGCCAGGATGGTCTCGATCTCCTGACCTTGTGATCCTCCCGCCTCAGACTCCCAAAGTGCTGGGATTACAGGTGTGAGCCACCGCGCCTGGCCGCCTACCTGTAATTTCTGTGGACGAGGCACGGGATGGATGAATAGATAACTACCTAGAGAACATAGAGGTACATAATTTACCCGATCTGGAGTTACACTCAGTTCCCCTATTATTCTTCCTAATTAAACTTTGAAGGTGATACCATTTAGGCCTGGTGCAGTGGTTCGCACCTATAATCCCAGCACTTCTCCAGGCCGAGGTGGGCAGATCACCTGAGGTCAGGAGTTCGACCTCAGGTCCTATTTTGGAAAACATAATAAAAGGATGAGAAAATACACAGAGACAGGGATTAGGGACATTATTGAAACTCAGTTTACAAAACCTCAATCTTCTTTGAAAAGTAGGACTTGAGGTCATCTTCTAAGAATGACTAGGTGGGCCAGGGTGGGCCAGGGTGGGCCAGGGTGGGCCTGCAGACTTGGGAAGATGATAGAAACAGAAATAGGAGTTCCTGGCTAGGTGCAGTGGCTCACGCTTGTAATCCCAGCACTTTGGGAGGCCAACACGGGTGGATCACCTGAGGTCAGGAGTTTGAGACCAGCCTGATGAACATGGCAAAACCCCATGTCTACTAAATATACAAATATTAGCTGGGCATGGTGGCATGCACCTGTCATTCCAGCTACTCGGGAGTCTGAGGCATGAGAATCACATGAACCCAGGAGGCAGAGGTTGCAGTGAGCTGAGACTGTGCCACTGCACTCTAGCCCAGGCAACAGAGCAAGAGACTGTCTCAACAAAAAAAGAAAGAAAAGGAAAAAAAAAAAAAGAAACAGGTGTTGCTGCTCATGGGCAAGAGGGGAAGGAGTGAACATGCAATGGGAAGAAGACTGCAAGAGGAGCGACCACCATACTGTGACAGCATCACTGCTTCTCCTCAGTGGGAGAACAGTTCAACAGCAGTTTCATTCCAAAGGAGAGGAAAGAACCCCTAACAATATTTCATCATACTCATTGGGGTAGGAGGTATTACAGAAGCCTTCAGAAGCTGCCAGTAGATCCCTTCTTTCTGAAACATTCAGGGCCTTTTGGATGTTATCGATAGCTTAAATAGAGGATTACAAAGACAGGTTTGAATTTGAGAACATATAGAGAAACAAAGAGAGATAATCGTAACTAAATCAGGATCAGGCCAGGCGTGGTGACTTACGCCTGTAATCCCAGTGCTCTGGGAGGATAAGGCGGGCAGATCACGAGGTCAAGAGATCAAGATCATCCTGGCCAACACGGTGAAATCCCGTCTCCACTAAAAATTCAAAAATTAGCCGGGTGTGGTGGCACGTGCCTGTAGTCCCAGCTACTCGGGAGGCTGAGGCAGGACAATCATATGAACCCGGGAGGCGGAGGCCACAGTGAGCCGAGATCGCGCCACTGCACTCCACCCTGGCGACACAGCTAGTCTGTCTCAAAAAAGAAAAATTAATTAAAAATAAATCAGGATCAGAGATGAAGCAGCCTATTTTGGGAAAGATAAACTAATAAGAGGAGGAGAAAATATACAGAGACAGGGACTACGGACATTACTAATACCACAGTGCTATGCTTCCAACTCTGGTTGCAGATATGAAAATTGGAACCCAACCACTGACCCACCCCATGAGGTGAATCAGGCCTGTTCCTGGAGGTAGCTTCCCTCCAGGAAAAGTGACTTCTCATTGGAAGGAAAAGAAATAGAGAGGTCATATACATATATATATATATATATATATATATATATTTTTTTTTTTTTTTGAGACGGAGTCTCGCTCTGTCGCCCAGGCTGGAGTGCAGTGGCATGATCTCGGCTCACTGCAAGCTCCGCCTTCCAGGTTCACGCCATTCTCCTGCCTCAGCTTCCCAAGTAGCTGGGACTACAGGTGCCCACCACCACCCCCGGCTAATTTTTTATATTTTTAATAGAGACGTGGTTTCACCGTGTTAGCCACAATGGTCTCGATCTCCTGACCTCGTGATCTGCCCACCTCGGCCTCTCAAAGTGCTGCGATTACAGGCGTGAGCCTACTATAGTTATAAACTATAATCCAAAGGGGTTATAGTTTATTGAGCGCCTACTATGCAGCAGACACTCAGGTAAACTCTTAAATCCTCACCACCACTGGGAAGGAAAATATTGTTACTATTTTGCAAACAAAGGAAAAGTTCGTTCAAGAAAAATCAAAAAGCAGGTGGTAGGTCACAGGGCTGGAAATCACAGTGGCACTCGAATTCTGTTCAGCTGAAGTTCGTCTGACTCCATTGTCCCGCTTTTTCCCCTTAGCTAGGCGCAGGAAATCAGGCACCTTCTGTGTTTCACACCCTATCTTTCTCCAGGGCCTAAGACCATACCTAGAACACTGCAGAAACTTAGGAAAAGCACTCCAACCTAATGGCAAGTCACAGGCAAAGGCAGAGTAGTGTCTTGGGGTCCCCGACATCCAAATTTGAAAGACAGAAGTTCAGGATGACAGCAGGAGAAAGGCCCCTTTCACATCACACCTAGTCCTTGGATTTCTGCCTTTCCATCTTTGATCACTCCCAGGTGTCTTTGCCTGGTGGATACATTGTTCTCCTACATTATCACAGAGCATTCCTAGTCCTTCCTGGGTGTAACCACAGGTATCAGTAAATAAATGCTCATTGAAACAGCTGAAGATCACTAAGCACTTGTAAAAGAGAATCCGATAATAAGATAAATATAAGTTGAACAAAAGTAGGAAACCAAAAAAAAGCCTAATAAGTAGCCTTGGAATGGAGCAAAATTGGACTTGAATCCACTTACTAGTTGTGTACACTTGACAAAGTGACTCAGTTTCTGTGCCTTGGTTCTTTCATCTCTGAAATCAGGGCCAAAATGTCCCCTTTGCTGCGGTGACACATGATTAATAAACTATGCAAAGTCTAAGGCACTGAGTAGCTGCTCAAAAAGCCGTGGCTAGGAATTGGGTTGTTTTTGCCAAGTCTGGGGAATCCTCCAGGTGAAAACATCTCTGAAATTGAAAATCTTAGAAGGACCTGCAGCAACGGCTGGATTTCCCCGAACCGAATGAGGCAACATTCACATTTTTCATACCATGGAAAATTGAGGGATGATCCAGGAAAACATAGACAGCTTGAGAAAATTTAAAGATTCCACAGTGTTTTTCCATTCAGGGACAATAGAAAACAGGAAAACATTAATAACATGTCACTGCCCGACTGCCAACAGAACCACCCCAGGAAAGCATCTTTTGGGATAAATCACCGGGCGGGCATGGCATTTCTCCCACCTCATGTGTCATAACCACCCGAACCACCGCTCCCACGACCACCATCTCGGGAAGATGTTGAAAACCTTTCAAACTTGACAAAATCCAGGGCCTTCCTTAAATAGGACCATCCCTTCCCAGAAAAAGATCTTGCTCTCTGCCAGCTCAAAAACCCAGCTCGGGCTAAAGCGAGGAAATGCAGGCGATTGCTGAGTTCCCCAGTGGCTCTCCGGAATTGACAGTCTCTAAATTACTGCCTGAGAAGCATATCGCATGCCAACTGACAAAAGGAGGAGAGGAAAAATCCTTACAGGCGGCAGAGCATCCTGTCTTCCTCTCTGGGGAGGAGGTGTTTCTGGTGTTCTTGTCGCTGGACCCGGAAACCAAATGAAAACTATGTGATTACAAACACCTGGGAGGCTGGCAGCGTGAGAGTGAAAAGTAGAATCAAGAGGACCCCAACCTTCTCCATGTAGGAGGCAATTTGGCTAAAAAAATAAGAAGAAATGAGATAATAAAAGTAACAAATGAACCTGCAATTGCTTTGCTTCCGGGAGCTCCCATCTGATTTCAGATTGGTTCTCCAAGTCAACTTGGGTAGATTAATGTATCCGCGTGATGCAAACCTAGCTCCGAGACCCGGGACCCAGTCAGCACAGGACTTAACCCTTGGTGAGCGGGCTGAGAGTGGCGTGTCCAGGTAGAAGCTATTATACTAAGCAGTGTCTCTGGCCGTCAATGTGTGTGCTTTTGCTGTCCTTGTTGCAGACGCCTGAGCTTTGAGTGACTTCATGGGGGGGACCTGCGTTTTACTCTTAGAAGAGCACACAGAAAAAGAGAAAGAAGGGAAAAAAAATAACTCCGGGGAAGATAAAAGAGTTATCAGAACTGAGCGGAGACAAGATAGGGATTGGGGCAGTTCTCCTGGGGTCAGATACCTCCCTATACTACTCACCACTCCCCAGCACAGCCTGCTGGCAGATCAGAGCGCATGAGGACAGGCGTATGCATTTTATTTTTAAAGGAGAGGCATTCACTCTCGACCCTGTGGAAAGATGCAGCGAGGAAGGCCTCTCTTCTTGCAGAGTAAGCTAAAGCCCTGGGGCCGTGCGGTGGGCGGCCATTGGCAGCGTTAAGACCAGGGCAGGGAGATACCCTCAATAGGGTATTTTTAGAGGACCACCAACTTCCTGCTGGCTGGTAGCATTTTCTTTTTCTGTGAAGCGGACTCTTGCTCTGTTGCTCAGGCTGAAGTGCAGTGGCACCATCTCAGCTCACTGCAACCTCTGTCTCCCAGGTTCTTCCTGACCTCAGGTGATCCACCCACCTCAGCCTCCCAAAGGGCTGGGAATACAGGCGTGAGCCACCACACCCAGCCTGCTGGTGGCATTTTCTTTGTGATGCCTTTCTTCAGCCAGGCTTACTAAGAGCAGCCCTGTCTGCCACGGGCCATGTTGGTGCGCCAGGAGCCAAAGGACCTGGAAGAAAAGAGAAGGCAGAACCGAATACCTGCTGTGTTTCAGGGGCTTTCTGGTCACCAGGGAAGGAAAAAAAGGCAGGTCTATGTCCTGCCTTGTGGAACTTCAGCCCTTTCCGTAGACTGTTGGTTCTGCCTGGATATTCGTTCCTTCATTCATTGGTTAATCACAGTGATATCTCTGCCTTGGAGCTGCACCACTCATTACAGTAGCCCTCAGCCATATGTGGCTCTTCAAATTGATTACAATGATATCAAATTAAAAATTCAGATGTCGGTCTGGCGCAGTGGCTCATGTCTGTAATCCCAATACTTTAGGAGGCCAAGGCAGGCAAAGCACTTTGGAGGTCAGGAGTTCAAGACCAGCCTGGCCAATGTGGTGAAACCCCGTCTCTACTAAAAATGCAAAAATTAGCTGGGCGTGGTGGCAGACACTTGTAATCCCAGCTACTTGGGAGGCTGAGGTAGGAGAATTAGTTGAACCTGGGAGGCAGAGGTTGCAGTGAGCCGAGATTGTGCCACTGCACTCTAGCCTGGGCAACAGAGCAAGGCTCCAGCTAAAAAAAAAAAAAAAAATTAAGATGTCATATTAGTTGCATGCCAAGTGCCCGACAGCTGGGTGTGGCTTGTGGCTTTTATACTGGACAGGGCGGAGATAGAAGACTTCTGTCATCGCAGAAAGTTCTATTGGACAGTACAGGCTGAGAGCACTGCAAAAGCCTCCTACCCAGTGTCCACGCTTCCACTGTTGACTCTGACACTTTATTCTCAACACAGTAGCCAGAGGGATCCCTGAACTATTCAGAAATGAGGGACAAAAAACAGGGCAAAAACACAGTTCTAGATAAGGAAGTTGACAGGGGCCAGGCACAGTGGCTCATGCCTGAAATTCCAGTGACTCAGGAGGCTGACGTGGGAGGATCACTGGAGGCCAGGAGGAGTTCAAGACTAGCCTGAAGAACATATTGAGACCCCGTTTCTAAAACACAAATGAGATTTTTTTTTTTTTTAAAGGGGCCCAGGCATGGTGGCTCATGCCTGTAATCCCAGCACTTTGGGAGGCCAAAGCAGGTGGATGGCTTGAGCCCAGGAGTTCGAGACCAGCCTGGGCAACATGGCGAAAACCCATCTCCAAAAAATGCAAAAAAATTAGCTGGCCATGGTGGCACATGCCAGTAGTCCCAGCTACTTGGGAGGCTGAAGTGGGAGGATCGACTGAGCCCAAGGGAGGTTGAGGCTGTGGTGAGCCATCACCATGTCACTGCACCCCAGCCTGGGTGACAGAGTAAGATCCTGTCTCAAAAAATAAAAAAAAAAAAAAAATAGAAAATAAAAATAAAAAATTAAAAAAGGAAGACTACAGGGGCATGAAAAGCAAATGCAAAGGGATTCTCAGATTCCAGATCGAACACCAACAAAAGCTACAAAGGGGGCAGTACTGGAGACAGGTACATTTGAATGTAGAGGGCATATTAGATAATACTATGTAATAGTGTTAATTTTCTTAGTGTGGGTATGAAATGGTTGTGTGGGAGAATGTCCTTATTCTCAGAAGAAGCCTGCTAAGGAATTTCAGGGTGAGCTGTGATGATGTCTGCAACTTTTCAATGGTTCCAAAAGTGTGTGTGTGTGTGTGTGTGTGTGTGTGAGTAGATACGTAGCCATATCCATCATATATAAAGATACATGTCATATGTATAAAGGTATATATAACATATATTTATATAATGAAGTAAAGATGATGTAATCATTTTAGGCCAGATCTTGCTATACTCACAGCCTACCCAAACCTCCCTATTTCTCTCCAAGTAGAAACCAAAGCCCAGGCAGGACCTCTGAGGTCCCACACAACATGACCCCATCTGCCCTCTGGCTCTCTGTTCCCATCTCCCGCACCCTCACCACTCCGGCCACCAGATTGTCACTGAACCCCCACCCCCGCCCCAGTGTGCTCTGCCCTGTGGGCCATGGTTTCCCCTCTGCTGGTAGCGTCGGGCCCATGTCCCTGTAAGGTTCCCATCTCTACCCTTTGGTGCCGATGGTCAAACCTCCTCTGCCTGGAAGCCTTCCTTGACCACCCAGAGAAACAATCCAGTGTCTTCTCCAAATCCTCCCTCTCCTCCTTCCCTGATTTGTCTTCATACCTCTCCCTGCCTTCTCATATGTATTTATTTATTTTATGAATTGTCTGTTTCTTTGCCACACCCCACAGGGCAGGGATTTTAATCTGGCTTATTCCCTGAGGGATCCCCAGGGCCTGCAGCCATCCCACCATCACCTGGCTCAGGGGCAGGTCCTCCGTGTTCACTTGGTTAGCAAACATAGGTCCTTTGAGTCCTGGGGTTCCAGATCTGTCTCCAAAGCTGCTACTGAGTTAAAGGCTTTAGTCCCATCTGCCGCCTGAGGCCCCTTCCCTCAGCACACGCCACTCTCTAACGTGAGTGTCCGCTCGTCTGCTCCTCTCTGAGTCCCCAGCTCCTCACACTTGTCTGGCACACAGCAGATGCTCAGTAAGCATCTGTGAAAGCCTCCTGGGGAAACCAGCCTTGTACATAAACACTTGATTCATGGGTGGATTATTTTTTAAAAGTAAGAAGTCTAGGCATGCGTAAGGTGGAGTGGGAACAGAGGGGCACGGTGGCTGAACAGCTGGCCAAAGCCTTTGCAAGGATAGCAGCTTGCTCAATTCTAGGCATGCTCAAGACACGTTATTCCTCCATTCTCTTCTGAAGTCCTAGGATACTGAGGTTCAGAGAAAGTCAATGACTTGCCCAAGGTCAGACGCTAATAGACAAATCATCCAATTTGTCTCTCAACCTGATAAGTTCCAAAGCTCAGGTCAGGCCTCACTCTCTCCAACCACCTTCCCAGATGAGGGTGAAGCCCCCGTGATAGGTACAGTCTTGTGTGTCTCCCTCCTCCTTCCCATGTACCATGGGTGCACCATTCCATTTCTGACTTTGAAAATTTGATAGGTGCCGGGAGTGGTGGCTCACCCCTGTAATCCCAGCACTTTGGGAAGCTGAGGTGGGTGGATCACCTGAGGTCAGGAGTTCAAGACCAGACTGGCCAACATGGGGAAACCCTGTCTCTACCAAAAATACAAAAATTAGCCGTGCCTATGGGCTGAGGCAGGAGAATCACTTGAACCCAGGAGGCAGAGGTTACTGTGAGCCGAGATTGCACCACTGCACTCCAGCCTGGGTGACAGAGCGAAACTCCATCTTAAATAAAAAAGAGAAAGAAAGAAGAAAATTTGATGACGGCCCTCTAGAGTCACAGAAGCCCCACTGTTTCCTTTTGCCCACTCCTCTCTTCCCAGCCCTAGCACAGTTCCTTGCCCCCAGTTAGAGCTCAATAAATATTTGTGAAAAAGAGCCATAGCAGTACAAAGCAGCAGCTCCACCACAAAGATTCCAGAAAGCGCCCCTTCATTCATCTGCAAAGAACAGGAGAAATTTTAAGGCTGTAGTGCCCAAACCATTTGTAACACCCAAGTGAACTGGCATTCACATCATCCTTCTGCTTTCATTAAACAGTTCCACATCGCCCACCTAGTGAACGGGTCTTTTTAGCAGCGAAGATGATCATCTGTTAAGCCTGGAAGGGCAGGAGGCCTGCCGACATCTCTGCCTCCATCCGCCAGCTCCGTAGATCCCTCTAAATAATACAAGGCTTGTTTGCAATCAAGTTAGAACATGTTTAATGGTGAATACATCTGATGCTGAATCGGGATAATTGCATTAGCGTCACAGAGCTGACTCAATACCTGGCCAAGTCATCCCATATTTAGAAGGGTGGAGACATTTTTAGCTTGCCTTTGTGTGTGTGCTACTCATTATACAAACGTGGCTCCATTTAAAGGCCCTGCCACCTCATCGGGGCCCACTGGTCTGTGGCTGCAGGTGCACGTTTGTGGGGCTGGAAGACAAAGCCTGGGACAGGTGCTGTGACCTGCATGAGTCCCCGCTGAAACCAGCAAACAGTAAGGTCAGTACCTTCAGGTGAAGGCCAGGGGCTGGAGGGAGCCAAGGGAGTAGGAAGAGTGACATCAATATGACCTGGTGTTGGGAGCATGCCCAAGTTCTGTCCTTCCACGGCCTTTGGCAAGGTGCATAATGCTTCTAAGTCTCAGTTTCAACATCTGTGAAATGGGGATTTCACAGACTGGTAGTCAGGATTCAAGATGGCCCCCAAGACTTCCACCTCCTGTAGAATCCCCTCTCTTGCCTGTGGGCAGCAACTGTGAATATAATGGGATAATTTGTTCCTATGAGTGGGTTAGGCTACCAAGAAAGGGGGAGGAATTTCGCAGATGTCATGGAGGCCCGAACGCAGTTGGTTTTGTGTTAATCAAAAGGGATTCAATCCTAAGTGGGTCCAATCTAATCACTAGGCCCTTAAAAGGGGTTGGGCCCTCGGTGAAGATTTGGGGGAGCCTCCTTCAGCCTAGAAGAAGCCAACAGTCATGTTGTGAGGTCATCTGTGGATGGGGCCTGAGGGCCTGAGAGCCTGAGAATGGCCTCTAGGGGCTGCAAGGGGCCCTCAGTCAACAGCCAGCAAGAAAACAAGCACTTCAGTCCTCCAGTTACAAGAAAAAGAATTCTGTTAACAGCCAAGAACCTATGGTAAGACCCCATCCCTGGCTGATGTTTGATTTCAGCCTCCTGAGACCCTGAGCAGAAGTACCAGCCTGAACCAGGACTTTCAACCTACGGAGCTATGAGATAAAAAATACGCTAAATTTGCGGTAATTTCTTACGCAGCAAGAGATAGCTAATACAATGAAAGTAACTACCTCCTAAAGTTGTTATGAGGAATCATTTGCATGCAGAGTGCTTTGTAAAGAGCTTGGGACACCATGAGTGACTAATAAAGGGCAGAGGTTATGATGATTACTTTCTCTACCATTATTAGTCAATGATAAATATTAAATAGCTTTGGTATCCGAGAAAGAGCTCTCCATTCACATCCTGGTTTTGCTGCTAAGCAGCTATGTGATACTGGGTGAGTCACTTGATGAAATCTACTTCCTCATCTGATAATAGTGCCTTCCTTATAACTCTGCAGTGAGGTTGAAGGAGATAATAATTTCAAAGCGCTTAACTTCTACAGATTCCCTTTTGCCATATAAAGTAGCATGCCTACGTATTGAGGATTAAGTTATGGATATTCTTGGGTGCTCTTATCCAGCTTGCCCTACAAGGCCTTCATCATCTTTCTCCTGGATCCCTGCAACAGTTACTAACAACCCTCTGGCCTCATCTTCTCCGATACATCCTTTGGAAGGCAGCCTGAGTAGTTTCTCTGAACGTCTCAGGGACACTGTGTTTGCCGTTCCTTCTGCCCTGAATACCTTTCCAGTTCTTCACATCATGAGCCCTTTCCCCATGTTTTATAGTTTCTCCGGAGTCCTCCCCTGATTACTCTGTTTATATAAGTCCTTCTCTTTGTTAATCTCCATCAAAGAACCTTCTTTATTTCACCCACACAACTTACACTTACTGTAAATAGTTGACGTGCTCGTTGACGTCTTCGATGCCTTTTACCTTCACTGGAACATACGTTTTGGAAGTGCAAGGATCTTGTCTGTGTCATTTGCTGTTGTGACCTCTCTGCTCAGCAAAGTGCCTGGCCTGTGACAAGGTGCCTGTAAAGGCTGGATAATGGCCCCCCAAAGAAACCTCATCCCATTCCCCAGAACCTGTGAATATGTGAGGTTACATGGCAAAGAGGAGTGAAGATTGTGGGCAACACTGAGGTTGCTAATCAGCTGATCTTCAAAGAGGAAGGTGATTCTGGGTCATCCAGTGGGTGCAAAAGAATCACAAAGGTCCTTAAAAGTGGAAGAGGGAATCCTAAGGGAGAGGCGGAAGGATGTTAGCGTGAGAAAGACTCAGCCAGGTGCTGCTGGCTTTGAAGATGGAGGAAAGGGGCCCTGAGCCCAGGAATGTGGGCATCCTCTAAGCAGTGGAAGGTGCAAGGGTACAAGCTCCCCGGAGGACCCGCAGAAGGAGCCCAGCTCCACCTACACCTGGATCTTAGCCCCGTGAGACCTGTGTTAGACTCCTGCCTTACGGGACTGTCAGATAATACATTTAGGTTTTCCAGACACTACATTTGTGATCACTGGTTACAGCAGCAATTGAAAACAAATACAGTGCCTCACAAATATCTGTTGGATGGAAAATGGAAGGAAAAAAAAAGAGCGTGTCTCAGATCAGGGGCCAAAAGCATTCAAGAAATTTTTGTTATCTACAGCTTAGAAACCGAAACTCTAACCTGGCGCCTGATGCCCTTGTTAGGTTAACCCCATTCCCCTCCACAGCTCTGTCTTCATCCTCTGCTGTGCCGTGCAGACACTCTAACCTGCTGAGGCCCCCGAGGTCTCTGCATGGCTGTGTGTCCCTGGACTTCCCGCTCCTCACCTCTTCTCCTCCATTCCCCGGACAGGTCTCCTCTTTGTGCAACTCACCAAATGGCACTTATCCTTTGAGACTGGGAAGTCTTTCCTGCCCCAGGCCAAACTTGTCACCCCATCTTCTGCTTTCTCTAGTTCAATCTCGGCACTCATTGTCTCTGTTGCCAGCCCCTGCCACCTTCACCCCCCTGGACCAGGGACTTCCCTAGTACAGTGCCTTGTTGATCTGGGTTCACTCAGTGCTGAGCACCAGGACTAGCACAAAAGAGGTGACTGCACATGGCTACAGAGATGGAACTAAACACCTGCCGCCTGTCCCCAGGAATGTCCAGTGGGTGATCAGAGAGCGTGGGTGGATTTCTCCCCGGGACCAGGGCTGCCTTCTGGTCTCATGCAGCTTCACCAAGGTTGAGTTTCTCTCTTATCCTGAGCTATGTTCTACTGGTCACTCTGGAACCCATGTATAGTGGCCTGAAAGTGTCCCTAAAGTGCGTGTTCACCCAGAGCCTCAGAATGTGACCTTATTTGGAAATAGGGTCTTTGCTGATAGACTTAGGTAAGATGTGATTACAGTGAATTAGGGGGGGCTCTAAATCCAGTGACTGGTGTCCTTAGAAGAAGACCATGTGAAGACACAGAGAGACATGGACAGGTAAGATGGTGGTGAGAAGACAGAGGCAGAAACTGGAATGAGGCGGCAACATACCCCAAATGCCAAAGGTTGCCAGGAAATACCCACAGGCCGGGTAGAGGCAAGGAGGACGCCCCCATAGAGCTTTCAGAGAGAGGATGGCCTTGCCAAAACCTCAATTTTGAAATGTGAGACTCCAAAACTGTGAGAAAACACAGTTCTGTTGATTGAAGCCACCTAGTAACATGGCACGCCTAAGAAACGAACGTGCTATGCCATCATCCTTGGCTACAGCCGACTCGTTTCTGTGACTGTGCTTAGCCTGGGGAGTAAATGATTCTAGGGAACCGTGTGTTGCATCTCCTCCCGGGGTCAAGGAACCGTGGACTTCGGCTGGAGATCGGCTCTTGGAAACCTTAGCTGGAGGTGGGAGGAGATGGTCTCTCAAAGCCTCAGGTCCACAGGCAAAGAGCAGGCCAGGATTCAACGCACAACGCAAGCAACAGAGAAAGTCCAGAGAGAAAGCCACCTGGAGACTCAGTTTCCTCTTTCCTGGGGTACTTTGAGGGCTGACTGCCTCAATGTGCCCAGTACAGGCGCTGATCCAAAAACAAACACATTTGCGCTTTTTCCTCTTCCTTCCCTCTCCCTTCCCCCTTTTCATTTATTAAATGCAAGTGAAAAGAAAACAACAACTCCTCCTTTCTGAAACACAAGAGGGGAGCTCTAAACACACAAAGGCCAGAATTAAGCTGTGAAATAACGCCCCCCCCCAAAATTATAAATAATAAAATCTCACATAGGTGCACGGCCCCAGCAAGCTGAGGGAAAACTCAAGAGCCTGCTGTGCCTTTTTATTACTTGAGGTATATGCAGTCTCTAATTTAAGGCTAAATATAAAATAAAGCATACACAGCTGGACTTTCAAGCATTTTCAAAACATATTTAATACCCTCCCGTGAAACTCCCAGAAACTGAGCAGCCCTCACTTCGCACCAGTATAAACAGGAGTTGGCGTGGACCGAACGTACGGGCTTCAAAAGCATATTTAAGAGGGCTGAACAGGAACCTGCAAGCCAGAGACCTGAAGGGATCGGAATGCTGACCTGAGCTCACAGTCACACGGTGTCCTTTGCCACACCAGGGCTATAATAGAAACCAGCAGAGCTGGCTGACGTGGCCAACACCAACAGGGTCTGCCTCTGACCGCAGCTTTGCCTGCCCCCCACGCGCTTTTCGGCTCTGTTCCTCCACTCCAGGGCCAATGGAAAATGAGAAATATCCAAGTCCTCCTGGCAGACATGAATGGATTCTCTGTTATCCCAGGAATTCTCCTTGGAGGAAGTAGCATTCATGGGTACTGGTTCGCCATTCGGTATTGCCAAGCATTTTTATTCATTCCAGAATTCCCCATGCAGTGCCTTCTATCGCTAGATGTGGTTCTGAAGGTGCACGGGGACTCAACAGGGAATAGATCAAACAAAACCAGGGCTCTCATCTCTTGGAATTGCCTCATGTGTGCAGATGGATGATAACAAGATAACAGACAAGTACGCAAACAAGGTGATGGTCTACAGTGTGCAGACAGTAACACCAGAGACTGGGAAGGCATGGTGTGTTGGCCGGGTGACACTTGCAGGAGACCTGAAGGATGAGAAGGACTCAGCACTGCAGAGATACAGGAGAGAACTTTCTTGGCAAAGGGAAGGGCAAAGAGCAAAGGCCCCACAACAGTGATAAAATCTGCCCATCTATTCGCTTCTCCTCTCTTCAAGAGGTGGAGTCTGTGCCCCTTCCCCTTAATCCCAGTGGGATCGGGACTGTGCAGTGGTGACTGCCTTCCCCAAAGATGCAGTGGAAGTGACACCCTCTGCCTTTCAAGACTAAGTCAGCAAAGGCCATGCCACTTCTGCTGCGTTGCTGGAACAGCTGCCCTGCAAGAATCCAGTCACCCTGAGACCATGGTGCTGGAGTGGCCACGAGCTGAGACCAGCTCAGCCCTCCCTGCCCTGCTATCCTGTCAAAGCCCTGGACATGTGACAAAAGCCATCCTAGACCCTCCAGGCCAGCTTTCCTGCCAACTGAATTCCACTAAATGACCTCCACCAATAGCCACTGCAAGAGGAGACTCAACCAGCCAAGCCCTATCCAGAGTCCTGACCCAGAAAATCATGAGATGTAATAAAACTGTCATCGTTTTACACTAGTAAATTGAGGGGTACTTTGTTACTCAGCAATAGATAAGTGGAAGACGCCTCACGCTGATAATGGGAGGATGAAATGAAACCATATATGTTCTGTTCCCGGTATACAGCAGGATCTCAGCAAATGTTAGATCACATCCCCGTTCCTCCCATTCCTTGTGACAATAGACTTTGATTGCCTTTCAGTTTCATTGCCTATTTTTATACTATGCTGCATTAAATCATAAATTACAAGCAGCTTATCCATGTCTGATTCTCACTAAGCACTTGGTTTTATTGGGCTCTCAAAGTTAGAGAATGACAAACATGTAAATTGGAGTGGCTTCTCTCTGCTCACTGCAGAGGAGGGTTCTGGAAGGAGGTTTTTCGGTGGGAAGAGTGGTATCTGAATTGTCTTGCTTCTGAAATGTGCTGTGAGACCCTGTGGCTGGCATGCATTGGCGAGCTGGGTGCATTCACCAGGAAGTTTTTAAATGATTTTCTGAGCGATATCATTTTTCTTTCCTAAACAGCATAGATTTTTGAGCTCTAATGCGTTTCTGCATTACAGAGAACAGCCAGTCTCCTTTGACATGTTTCATCGTGAAGTTATTTTTCAAATCAGCATCTCGAAGAGGTAGTAAAACTTAGTGATTATGAGCACAGGTTTTGGATCCAGACAGGCCTTCGTGTGAACCCTGTCTTTTCCCCTTACAGACAGGGAGAACTCGGGTGTATTATTGAGCCTTCCTAAGTCTCAGTTCTCACCTCTGTGAAATGGGAATAGGCACAGTCCCTCCCTCCCAGGTTGCTTGTGAAGATTAAATCAGATTACATAAGTGAAGCACTTAATAAAGGGCCTCATGCAAAGGCAGAGCTCAGAATAACGGATCTGCTGTAATCATCATCATCACTTTAGTTCTGCTATGGCAAGGGTCATCAGGTTTAGCAAAATGAAAAGACAGGGGCCGGGCGCGGTGACTCACGCCTGTAATTCCAGCACTTTGGGAGGACAAGGCAGGTGGATCATCTGAAGTCAGGAGTTCAAGAGCAGCCTGGCCAACATGGCGAAACCCCGTCTCTACTAAAAATACAAAAATTAGCCGGGCATGGTGGTGGGCACCTGTTATCCCAGCTTCTCAGGAGGCTGAGGCAGGAGAATTGCTTGAACGTGGAAGGTGGAGGTTGCATTGAGCTGAGATCATGCCATTGCACTCCAGCCTGGGGAAGAAGAGTGAAACTGCATCTCAAAAAAAAAAAAAAACAAAAAAACAAAAAACCACCACCACCACCACCAACAAAAACCCAGGCAGGATACCCAGGGAAGTCTAAGTTTCAGATAACAAATCATGTGTTCAGATAACATACATGTCTCATGTATGCCAGGGAAACACTTACATTAAAACTCATTCATTGTCCAGCTGAGATTCAGGTTTTACTGTCTGCCCTGTATTCATTCCCAGAGTATTATTAGTGTTATTTACCGTGATGATAAATTCCAGTTGCCCAGGTATGTGGTTACCCCAGACCCCAAATCACACCCTCTGTCCTCTGCCGCTGATTTTTTTCTATTTAATAAAATCCTACATCTTTTTTTCTTCCTTCCGGTCTCATTACGGACTGCTGGTAATTAAGATAAGCCAAGAGGTTGCTCTAGAAAGACAAGCTCTGTAACTTTTTCTAAAGCAACACCACTGCAGTTATTACATAAGCACTTTTCTACAGCAGAGTCATGAGGTTCGCTGCAGAGAAGCTTCCATCTGTACTTTTTCCAACTTCCCACTGCACAGACGCCCCCTCCCTCCACATTTCCCCCTCTCTCCCCTCCCTTCATGCCTGAGGTCTGCCTCCATTCGAAGTCTCTCCCCCTGCCACCAGCTCCTTTTTTTTTCCTCCACGTAATATAGAGTAGTTTATTACATAAGTGATTTATTGCACGCACCTTAATGTATAAGGGGCAAAACTTGTTTAAAATAAATCCAACTGAGAGGATAATCTCTACGGGCAAAATGTACTTGGACTTAATTTCTCTACTGGGTATTACACACTATATAATTGCCTTAAACAGAAGCTGCACACACAAATTTAGCTTGGCACCAATATCTGGCTTCACAGAACACTCGAGTTACATGCTGGGTTTTGCTACAAATCCTTCGCTCCACCAGAAGAAACTAAACAGCATCCCTTAAAGAAATATTCAGCCTGACTCTCCTGCTGAGATTAGGGGGGAGGGAGAACAGCTGATTGTGTGCTGGATTTAGGGGGGCGGGGAGGCCTTTGTCTTGGGAGAGGAGGCAAAGCTGCCAGCCTGTCTCTAACCAGCCTTGGTTCCTCACGACTGCCTCTTCTCGGCCCTTTATTCAAAAGTGTATGCAGCAGCAAATTAAATCGCAGCTCCCTGACTGGTACCTGGATGTGGGATATGTGTTTAATTAAAGTTCATAGGACCTTGCCCTTCTTTCTCCTGCAGATTAATTAATTAATGTATTTATTGACTCCTTCCTGCATTCATTCATTCTGCAAATACTCGCCGAGCTCTTCTTGGACCCCAGGCGCTGGTGGGCCCTGGGAATCTCACAGGTGAACCGCATACTATTCCTGCCCACATCCAGTGGGGCAGATGAGTATTAATTAAATCATCACACAAATAAGTGCAACGTGACAAACCATGGCAATCCCATAGAGGAGAGGTCCAAGGTCCTCTGAGAGTCACTGGGGAAGGCTGGAGAACTTCCCAAGAAAGGGGCTTTCAGAGGGTGTATTATAGGGTGTGTTAGCTTCCTCTGGCTGCTGTAACAAGTTACCCCCAAATTAATGGCTTAAACCAAATTTATTTTCTGAAGGTCAGAAGTCCAAAATGGGTGTCACTGTGCTACAATCAAGTGTCAGCAAGGCTTTGTGCCTTTCTGGAAGTTCTGGGAGATAATCTGTTTCCTTGCCTCTTCTGGCTTCTAGAGGCTGCCTGAATTCCTTGGCTCCTGGTCACTTCCTCCCTCTTTAAAGCTGGTAACATCAGGCCAAGTCCTTTTTACTCAGCCACCTCTCTGATTATGACCCGTCTGCCTCTCCTTTCCCCACCTCTGATTCAACTGGGCCCACCCAGAAAATCCAGGATGATCTCCCAATCTGAAGATCAGTGAATCTGCAGCCTTAATTCCCTATCTGCCGTGTAACCTCCCATATTCACAGGTTCCATGGAATTAGGATTAGGGCCTAGACATCTTTGGGGCTCATTACTCTGTCTACCACAGATGGGATCTAAAGGAAGGAGGAGAATTTGCCAGGCAAAGCTGGAATCTTCTGAGATGAGCTACCAATGATGTGCCTACGTGAATACAGCTTCGAAGCCCAGTGAGGGGGTGCAGGGAGATGGTGCTAAATGTGTCTGGAGGAAGGAGCAGGAGTCAAACGGTGGGAAGCCTGCTCAGACACATGAAGGATTCTGGTTTTTATCCCAGGAGCCAGAAGACACCCTTTGGATATTTCAGCCTGGGAAGAAGATACTGCGTTTTACTAAATCTAAGATTATAGATGCCATGATTTTTCATTTCCCCTAAGGGAAAAAAAAAATGCTTCCAATGAAAATATGGCACAATGCTTTCTTATGACTTACAGTTTTTATTTTATAATCATCACAGTAACTCTTTATTAATTTTTTAGAAAGTTTTATGTATTTCAAGGGTACAAGTGCCGATTTCTTACAGGTGTATACTGCATAGCGGTGAAGTCTGTGCATTTAGTGTACCCATCATCTGAACAGGGAACATTGTACATAACAGGCAGTTTTCCAACCCTCATCCCCTCCCACTTTCACAAGAACTCTCTTAGACTTAAGTCTAAGATGCCTCCATTTTTATCACCAATAGCTCTTCTGTGTACAATAAATACTATACAATGTAAGTGAAAAAATAATTAAAGCATTCCGAAAATTTCTTCACAGGAAAGGTCTCTCTCCCCTGAATAACTTTTTGACTCTGAATTCCTGATGTGTAGATTTCCTCCACGCAGATCATTTTCTGTACCATGAAGAGCATAAGTGATGCAGCCCTTCCCTCCCTCCCTCCCTCCTTCCTTCCTTCCTTTTCTTTCTTTCTTTCAGAAGGAGTTTCGCTCTTGTTGCCCAGGCTGTAGTGCAATGGTGCAATCTCGGCTCACCACAACCTCCACCTCCTGGGTTCAAGCAATTCTCCTGCCTTAGCCTCCCGAGTAGCTGGGATTACAGGCATGTGCCACCACGCCTGGCTAATTTTGTAGTTTTAGTAGAGATGGGGTTTCTCCACGTTGGTCAGGCTGGTCTTGAACTCCCAACCTCAGATGATCCACCCGCCTCTGCCTCCCAAAGTGCTGGGATTACAGGCGTGAGTCACCGCGCCTGGCTGATGCAGCCATTCTTAAAAGAATCCATTTAAAAAGAAGAAGAAGAAGAAGTTGCCACCGGCGCTGGGTTCTTGGGCTGGCTCTGCAGTTGTGTTGCACAAACCTACTTTTGATTTCCACGTCCAGAATATTTCTAGCTCTGCCTGCCCCTCCACTTCACAGGCATTTGGTTCCTAGAAGGTGGAGTATTCTGCTACTAGCTCTGGGACTTTCTTGGAATCTGCCAACACTCATTCTGCAAGTTTTGCTGCTGGCATTTGGGATGTTTATATATGCATAGGCAATGACACGGTTGCACACCGCCCCTGCCAAGAAAAAGGGAACTCCGAGATGTGTTTAGATTTCAGAGACCCTGACATGAGAGAATTTTAGAGATGCACCTGAAGGTCGAGGATCAGAATGGCACTTTCAAAAAGTCATTCGACAGAAGCCAGACTTGTTTCCACATTTCAATGTATAAGTTAGAAAGCATCAGTTAATAACGATAATGAAACAGTCTTTCATGCATGCTGAGCACCGTGCTAGCCGCTTACCTGCACATATCAAAGTCATCTAATTTATTACTATGATACCTATTGTATATACTAAGAAATTGAGTCTTAATTACATCGATTAACGCCTCTAACAGCACCCAGGTAATACGTGGTAGAGCCAAGATTTGAACACAGAATGACTTCAGGTGTGGCCAATCCCCTCTGTTTCTATTTGTCTCAGTCCCTCAGTGAAAAAAATCAATAAAACTGAGTGTCTCCAAGTTCATTCTACAAACACACGTGCTGCATCTTCTGTGCAGGCAGGAGGCTCTGCTCTGGGCCCGAGTACAAAGCATGAAAACCCACAGACCCTTCACTCAAGAAGCTCAGATCCCAATGGAGAAGGCAGAGGAGCAGCCAACACCTTGGATCAGAAACAGTGAACCGATGTTCATTCCAACATGTCCTGGGTCCCGGCAGAGGAGAAAAAGGCTCCCATTTTACTCATTGTGCAGTTTTCTTACAGAATCTTGGAGGCTAGACCAGGCACAGTGGCTCACGCCTGTAATCCCAGCACTTTGGGAGGCCAAGGCGGGTGGATCACCTGAGGTCAGGAGTTTGAGACCAGACTGACCAACATGGAGAAACCCTGCCTTTACTGAAAACACAAAATTAGCAGGATGTTGTGGCGCATGCCTGTAATCCCAGCTACTCGGGAGGCTGAGGCAGGAGAATTGCTTGAACCCAGGATGCAGAGGTTGTTGTGAGCCGAGATCCCACCATTGCACTCCAGCCCGAGCAACAAGAGCGAAACTCCATCTTAAAAAGAAAAATGTTGGAGGCTAAACATTAGGCTGCAAAATATTCAGAAATTCCCAGGAAGGCAGCGTGAAATCTGCATAGAAAATCTATTCCGGTCCCCATCCCATAGTTGGTTGACCTTACAATTGCTATCCTCTCTAAAGCCAGCTTGAATATTTCCTTCTAGGGGAATAATACAAAGAAAGAGGGGTAGGAGGGAAAGGAAGGGAGGGGAGGAGAGGAGAGGGAAAGGGAGGGAGGAAATAAATACTAGTACAAATTCACTATACATTAGGCTTCTTGGTATGATCAGTGACACAAGAGTCGACTTCATACGTACTGTTGTACACACACGCTATTGTTTAGGTGAAAGTCAGAAAAAGCAAAGGGCTATTAGAGTGTAAAAATAAAATCAAAATCTGGAGGAGAAAGCCCAGGGAAAAGGGAGGTCAAACCCACACAGATATACAGAAATAACAATAAACCTATTTTAAAAAAATTCTGTTGCATGTCACCATGGTAAGAATAGAAACAGACCCAAACCACGAATCTTCCAGATTTTGCACGCAGGTAACAAGTATGTTACTTCCAAAGCTGGTGTCGGGATGGTTTTAAGGAAATGACCTTATATTATAACACGTCTTGCTGGGACTGCTTAATTTGGCATCACTTAAAATTTTATTGCAGTTTGCTTCAAGGACTCTTGGAGTTAAGCATCCTCTCCTCCTCCTCTTCCCCCGGAAAATAGCACCCCCCTCACCACACATACACGCGAACCACTCGAACATATGTCTACACTGAAGAGCAGAAGATTGGAAAAGCAGATGGTATGATGCCTTTGGAATCTGACAGCCGCTCTGTGGTAGCACTATCAGCAGACAGGACTTGCCAGAGACGCACATTTGAGCGAGGGACTGCCAAGGCGAACAGAACTGCACCTCGCCCTCCCAGGCGCGGGAGACGACGCTTGTGTTTGAAAACAAGCAAAATGCTTTTCTCCGGAGCAGCGAGTGAGGACACAGCTCTGCAGCATTTATGGCGCATATGTCGGAGGCCGGGGAGATGTTTTGCAAGCAATGGCTCTATAAACAGTGCCTACTTTGGGTGTTTTCCATACGAGGCAGGTGGGAAGCGGGAAGCGAACAGTTGGGAGAATTGCAGAGCAACCTGTTTTCATGGGCTGTTTACTTTCTGTCACTGTACCTGGCCACATTTGCCATACTGTCCCCACATTTTGGGGGGATGTAGTGCACACCAGAGTTTCCCTGAATGGACATAATCTTAATTCTCATCTAAATACTGTTGTAAACTGACCACCATCTTTCACTGTAATTTTCTCTTCTCTCTCACATTAGCTAGGAGGAATGGAAAGGTGTGGCGAGAGAGGGAAAGGGAGAGAATGAAGCTGATCCTTATGAATTCATATCCAGGGGTCCGGCCCAGTGCTGAGCACTATAAATATGCGTCCATTCTTTGCAAACTCCGAGCAAATCATTTTACAGGTGGGGAAGCTGGGGGGTGCAGAACAGAATTTGCTCATACTCTTTCTATTTCACCCTTTCTACCTTCTGTCACGGTAGAAAAACATCCACAAGGCAAGATCCATCTTGTAGCGAGCACCCAGCTGAAAAGGGGTCTGGCTCAGTTCTGCCCTTTCCAAGGTTACTTCTTCTATCCACAAGTCTTCAAAAATCAGTAAGTGGAGATTTCATTTAAAGAAGATGTGAGTTTCATTAAAAAACAAAGAAACAAACAAACAAACAAAAATTCTACGCCCGAGTTGACTTGCATGGAAGGGGCCACATTCTCATTTCATTTTGCCAAAATAACTTTTGGGATCTGGATTGGGAATCACCAGTTTCCCTCTTCTTTCAGTGAAATGAAAATGTATTTCATTCACGGCCACCCTTTAACTCCATGCTGACCTCCACCTCCCTGCAACTTACAGCAATTTCATTAATAAATTAATCGAGCTGTCACAGAGGTACAAATGCAAAATCATTTGGAAATGATCCCATTTAAGATCACACAATCTCCAAAGCCTACTGCAACATTTTACAATTCCTTCAGGCCACCTCGGGTCTCCTTTACACTTGCAATGATGCCCCTTTCAATTTGCATTTAAAAGACAGTAAATTGCAGGGTTCATAAACATTTTTATAGTGATTTATTGAAGACTAGAATGTCACTGCTGTTCTTCACACTTTACCAGTCCTGAGAAGCAAATGCTGGCTATATGTGTAATCTTGCTGTCCCCATCAACCACATAAGAACAAGCCAGTTTGCAGTTTTACAGTTTTTTCTCTTCTTTCTTTCTTTTTCTTTTTTTTAATCAAGAGAGTGGCAACCATATTTATCTTCAGTTAGAGGAATGCTCTCCAAGTTCCAACTCGGGTTCCGTAATTTACAAAGAACTTGGTTTTCCCAGTCGGCACTGTGAAGAAACCATTCTTTCTGACGGCTGAGGACAGAAAAAGGAAGGCTTTCTTTTCATCTTCACATTCCATGTCCTACTCCAAAGACAGCAGTCCACAGGCACCCTTCTCAGGGATGACTTGTAGGCAGGAGAGGGGAGGGAGTTAGGCAGAAGGCAGGCTGGCCGCGATGCATCGAGATGCCTCTGTTCACCTTTCCTGCTAAAAGCTTGAGTGTGAGGATTGGGCATGGCCTTTGGAATCACTTATTTGAAAAGAATGCATAAACAGCAGAGAGAAGCTGAGCTTGGAAGATGCTTTTGCTACTTCCCAGCCAGTAAGTCACAAAAGGGGGTGATCAGAGCCAAGACAAACTGCTAATCTAAGGGCACAGTGAACTCCTCGGCATCCTTCAGACTTTTTACCCCGGGGAGACTGGGAACCCTTTCTGAGCGCATCGTGCACACAGGGAAAGGAGAGAGGCTGGGAGGAAAAAAAAAACAAAAAACAAAAAACGAAAAAGAAAAGAAAGAAAGAAAGAAAAAGGCTTGCACCTCATTTGTCCTTCCAGTGTCCAGAAGGGAGTATTTCTTCCCACCTTTTTCACATTATAATAATGGTTTCACAGCTCCTGAAAGGAGCCCTAGTGCAACGACAAATGGTGCATGACACGGCGAAACCCTGCTCTTTGTCGCACCAGCTCTGCTCCAAAGAAAGTCCTTCTCTGCCTTCGTTTCCCTGCCATTAACTGAGATGAAATGAGTTTTTTCCCCCTTTTGATTCCACCCCCCACTGTCTATTACAGTGTGACGCGATTGGGCTTCCTGGCCCATTATTTCATAGAGAATTCTTTTATTCTGGTTTGGGAGTTCGCGCCTGCAAGGTTATCTGTGCACAAAGCAACGCCTCGTTCTTCGCATTCATTTTTGAAATCTGATCTCATTGATAAGAACAAGACCATTCACATTGCATTTGTCAGATAAGTAGCTCGGTGCCGGAGTCATAATTTTTGTGACTTCAGTCAGGGCTCCCTGTTAAAACACGTCAACCGATAAAAATGCAAGTATTATAAAAATAACCTTTGAATCAAAAGTGTCGTCCTATCTCCTTCTTCTTTCTTTAAAGCACATTATGTCCTTTTTCACATGAGGCACCTTCTAATATTCAGATATCTATGTCCTGATGTTCATTTCTTAAAAATTATTCTTTAAATGGTACTCCAATGCCACCCTTCAGCATGCTATGGGGGAAAACACACACACACACACACACAGAACACAAAACAAGAAGGCCTATAAGGAGAGAATCGATGTAATGCAGTTTGTCTGAAGGGGGTTTTGATTAATTTCCCTCGGATGGTTTACCCAATGTTGATAGGTAACGTTTCCTGATCATAATAAGCCAATGAACCAAATGCAAACGTCCTCAGTGGCTAAGCAGACTCAAAGAACATTTAGGACAGGGGTCCAGAGTGCCCTCGTGGTAGCTCCAGGGTTCTCTGGGACAGGGCTGAGCTGTCGGCTTACCCAGGGAACAATGCCGCACTGTTCCCACGGGGGAAGCGGTCACATACCCTGGAAATAACACCTGCATCCAACAGACGCGAAAGGAACAGGAGCGACCAGCGGGCTCCGTCATGGAGAACAGGCTTTTTGGCTTCTTGCCGGTTCTGATGCCATCAAAGCTGCCCCCCCAAAAGCCACCCCCGGACTCAGGCCATGGAGTCTGGCGAGTGTATTATATAAATATTAGCACCAGGCAGGTTGGTGGAGCCCCTGTGTGTTTCCCATCCCCCGGTGGCAGCCACATAAAGCCGCCAGTGACAACACTAAGAGACAGCCATGGGCTCACTGTCGAGCGGCATGCCAAAGCCGCACAGCGCAAGGTCCTGTCCCCATCCCTGTTCGGGGCTCCGTACACCCAGGCCTGCAGCTGATAACACGGTAATAGTCCTCCTTTGAGGACCGAGGCTCCGGCGTGCTGATTAGTCATTTATCACACCTGGCAGCCCTGCTGAACTATAATTACTCTTCTCTTATCCTGCCGCACTGTCATGTCCGAGAGGAGAAGCCAGGCAGAGTCCCCAGTTAATGACACATTACCCTCTTGACAAGCACTTAAAGGTTTTATTGTAAATATTCAAGATATAAAACATCTGAGATTCCCTTTTTAATTATAAAAAGCAATTTCAAGGCCTCCCTTCCCCAACCTCCCCCCACCCCCAAATAGTAAAGTTTCAGCACCGTTATCCTCGGCTTACTGCAAACAAACTGATTTCCCTTTGTCACAGAAACTCACTGCTACAAGTTAACTCAGTATCTCTCCGCAATTATCGGACATATTGCCTATGAAATTGGTAATTTAAACACACATCACATTTCCACAAAAGTTAAATTTCCACCCCGAAAGAAGAGGAAAATGTGCATTTATATGAAAAATTATATACGAGAAAAAGCCTAAAATGCAGCATAAATAGTCCAGTTTTCCTCATTGGAAAAAGAGGGAGGAAGTCACTGAATAATTTTTTTTTAAAGATGAGTCTCTAATGGAGGTAAAAATTATATGTAGATATATTTTTTCATAAACTAAAAAATTGGAAATTTGTAGGTCGTTAAATCCTGATTGCCTACTTAGAAGGTTTGGGGAGAAAGCCAACTTAGCATTCAGTGACTTTTGGGGCTATTTATATCCCTCAAGGAGGGCTCAGAGGACACTTCCCTCCGGGAGACAGGGACCCTGGCAGGCTGTTTCCTTTTGCTACCTTCCAGCTAATACATATGAAGTGATCCTTCTTGTTGGTTAGGCTTGAGGCTTCTGTGGGCCAACTTCCACAACAGACATTAAGATGGGATCGTGGGAAGGGATGGGGAGCTGGTATGAATCAAACCTTTCATTCTGACAGAGAAAAATAAAAACCCACACAGACCCACATATCCACACGACACTTGCATACTGGTACATACAACGTAAAATGAGCTCACTGGAGCCAAATTGTTTTTTTCTTTTTCTTTCTTTCTTTTTTTTTTTTTTTGAGATGGAGCCTCACTCTTTCGCCCAGGCTGGAGTGCAGTGGCGTGATCTGGGTTCACTGCAACCTCTGCCTCTTGGGTTCAAGCAATTTTCCTACCTCAGCCTCCAGAGTAACTGGGATTACAGGCACCCACCATCACACCTGGCTAATGTTTTTTGTATTGTTAGTAGAGATGGGGGTTCGCAGAACACTGTACAGGCAGCTAAGGGAGTTGGTGTTACAGAAGAGGGTGACCAAAGGTACACAAAGCCTAGAAGAACAGTGACATCATTGGAGCTCACGGCCCAATGTCCCAAGCAGGCTTCTTTACCTGTGAATACCTCAAGGACAGGATTGCCTTTCATTCATTGCTGCATCTTTAGTAACTAGCACATCACAGGTGGGGAGGTTCCCAAAATGAATGAATGAATGCATGTGTGTTAAAGGAGAGCCTGAAAGCAGGGAAAGGGAGAAGATCCTTTAAGGTGAGTTTCCCAACCCCCTGAGTTTCATGTTGCCCCTGCATCCACTAATGAATATGTGTTGAGAATTATTTTGTGGCAGGTATTGATTTAGGTGGGAACAAAGGAACATTTATGGAGGTGATCGTCAGACCCTGGGGCCCCACATAGAGAGGAGTCTGAAGCAGTGATGATGGTAATGAAGACACAGATGAAAATTACCAAGATCTCCCGAAAGCTTATGGGAAAAGGGAAATGTGTTAAGTCCTTCACCTTCTTGTTGCATCTTAACATCACCTCGAGGAGGTGTTAACCTTATGACTTGCATTGTATGGGAAAGGAAACTGAGGTTCTGAAGCAGTGAAAAAAGTTGCCCAAGGCCCTACCACTGGAAGGTGGAGAATCTGGTGTTTTTTTTTTTTTTTTCTTTTAAGACAAGGTCTTGCTCTGTCTCCCGGTCTAGAGTGCTGTGGTGCAATCATGGCTCACTATAGCCTCGAATTCCCAGGCTGATCTTTCCATCTCAGCCTCCTGAATAGCTGGGACTACAAGTGTGTACCACCACACTCAGCTAATTTTTAATTTTTTTATTTTTTATAGAGATGAAGTCTCCCTGTGTTGACCAGGCTGACCTCAAACTCCTGGGCTCAAGCGATCCTCCCATCTCAGCCTCCCAAAGTGCTGGGATTACAGGCGTGAGCCACTGTGCCTGGCTGGGACCTGGATTTAACATGGACTCCAAATTCCAAGCTTGCTGTCTCATTGCCAGAAGTGGGAGGGTGGGAATTTCATCCAAGAAATAGTTCAGGGTGACTCCTAAGCACAGCGGTGACAATGTCTCCAAATTTCTTCTTTGACTTTGACAAGGGCTGAATTTGCCATCATTGACACGGTAAGGTACTTTCCTTCACTGTTCCTTCTCCACAACTCTTCTTTGGGAAACTGAAGGCGGCCATGCTTTGACTTGTCCCCAGAGTGTCCTGCTCCTTTCAAAGGCACTTTATGAATCTAATGAAATGACCAAGATCCAAACAGGCTGTCCTTCCCAGGGTTTTGGTCTCAAGACAAACTCCCCTGGAGGTCAGTTCTCCTTTCTCAGCATGACATCTCTCTCTTAAGGGAAAATCACTCATGCTGTGTTCATCACCTGTTTTGTCTCCTTTTAAAAAATGCCAAGTGAACACAGAGACAAATTCAGTCCAGAAAGACTGAGGGAGAGCTTGATTAAGACAGTGGAGGGATCCTGGCAGGTCTGAGGCCAGATGGTGCCCTCTTGCCAGACTTCCTTCCTTCCCTGTCTCCCTCCCTCCCTCCTTCCTTCTTCCTTCCTTCCTTCTATCTGCTTCTCCCTCTCTCTTTTTCCCTGCCTCCTTTTATTTTCTTTCATTTTACTTTATCGCATTCTGGCCTGTTCATTCTACAGTCTTACAACTTGGGTGGTGATGGAGTTACCCTGGGGCTTTGGGGGCTCCCCGGTGTTAACAAAGAGCTGTTGTCAGTGTGATGTGCATTCTGGCATTGATAAAATGCAGGCCACAGAGTTTGCAATAACACAGCTGTTGACCTTTAGCAGCTCAGGATTCTGGAAATCTACTGAAGCTAGACAGCCATTCCCCAGCCCAGAACTCTCTCTCCCCAGCAGAGAACAGTTGAGGCTGCTTAGGCTGCAGATAGGGCCCTTCTCAAGGCACAAGGAGGATCTTGCAGGGCCCATGACTTAGAAGCAATGCATAGTCAGGCTGCATGGAAAACAGAGCCAGGAACTACAAATCATGTGGGGAATGGAGGCCCTTAGTCTGCGACACTGACCAATTGAGCTCAACCTCTCTCTTTTTTTTTTTTTTTTTTTTTTTTTTTTTTTTTGGTGAGACAGGGTCTCCCTCTGTCACCAAGGCTGGAGTGTAGTGGCACAATCATGGCTCACTGCAGCCTAGACTTCCTGGGCTCAAAAGATCCTCCCACTTCAGCCTCCCGAATAGCTGAGACTACAAGCATGTGTCACCATGCCCGCTAATTTTTGTATTTTTTGTAGAGACGAGTGCCTTGCCATATTGCCCAGGCTACCCTCGAACTCCTGAGTTCAAGCAATCCGCTCACCCCGGCCTCCCAAAGTGCTAGAATTACAGACATGAGCCGCTGTATGTGGACCCCCGCCCGGCCTCTCTTTCTATCTATCTGTCTGTCTGTCTCTCTCTGTCTCTCTCTCTCACACACACAGACACACACACACACACACACACGCTCACATACCACCTCTGTCTCACTTTGCTTCCTCTCGCTTCCTCCTGGGCCAGTCCCCTTACTCTCAGCATCTCACTGCTGTCTTTGCACACCTGCTCCATTCTCTCTCCTGCCCTGCTTCCTGCTTACTCATGCTTTCTGCTCCCTAACACCCTTCTTGCAAAGGGTTCCAACTGGATGCCCAATTCCCGAATCCACAAGACCGCTCAGTCTCAGTATTTATCTCCAACCACCAGTCTTTTTCTGTGTCTCTCAGTTCTGAACCACCCAGCAGTCCACTGCTGGCCCCACTACCCTTGACTCCTGGTAGAGCCATTGGTGCTATGGACAGAGACCCCCAGCCAGCAAGCCAGCATGGGCAGGTTGCCTGTGGTGCTGTTAAGATTGTGCAGGGTGGTCTGATTGCGCTAGGGCCATTCCATCTTGGGGATCCAAGAAAGCAGAGACGAGTTCATCAGACATATATATAGGCTAATGTGTTTAACTCTTGATATTGAACTAATCAAACTAAAAAGAAGGCCTTCTAAGTGAATTAGAATTCTTAGAACCACCCAAAGAGGAAAGATGGTTAGTGGATGGTGCCATCCAAAATGGAACACTATTCCCAATTAGTCACTAACTCTGGGGAGATACGGCAAGGGTTCAGCATCTTCAGAACCCTAATATGCTGGTGATTTAAATAATTAAGGACCCCAAAAAGGGGATCATTGTTAGTCCCAAAGCTCTACAGGTTAAATGGCTTACTCTCAACCATCTAACTCAGGATGATTACTTTCTGCTTGTTTTAACAGAGAACTCAGGTTGTACAGGAACTCAGGAATTCTCTTGCCTAGTTCCTGAAACAAAATGAAAACTTCCAACAAAGCTAAAAAGAAGCACGTGTATCTGCTTTGCCTGACTGCCCACCGGAGCTCATTTCTCCAGCCAGGGGCACTGATCCCTTGGTGGTCGCAGCAACATGCTGGCCCTGGGGATGCACACAAGCCACGACTGAGAAAGGACAGGCTGGGAGTGGGGCACAGACTACAACCACTGGTCTTTCTCTCTGGGAAGAAACTAACTTGACAGCTATGCAGAAATCTTCCATTTCCCTACCCAAATGCACTTTCCAGCCCTCTGTACTGGGCTTTGTGCCCGAAAAAGTTGACCAATATGAACACATCAGTAAGTTCCTTTTGCCATCTGATTTCTAGTAGGGCTTGAACAATGGCAAAGAGTTGAAGGGGCGGGGAAGTTTATTCCCCTGGGACCTCTCCTAGGGACAAAGAGTATTAACTCTGGTAGGCTGAATTCCTCAACCAAAGGTTACAGCTCCTTCCAGGGAGTCCTCTCCCTCCTGGCACCTTCAACCGTCTCCTGTACCTGTTCCCTCTTCTTGGCCAAGGATGGTTACAGACACCCTTATTACTATCTCTGGGAAATTAGCTCTTCTTTTCTTTCTTTTTTTTTTTTTTCTTTTAAATGTTTTTGAGACAGAGTTTTGTTCTTGTTGCCCAGGCTGGAGTGCAATACCATGACCTCGGCTCACTGCAACCTCAGCCTCCCAGGTTTAAGTGATTCTCCTGCCTCAGCCTCCTGAGTAGCTGGGATTACAGGCACCTGTCACCTCACCCAGCTAATTTTTTTGTATTTTTAGTAGAGACAAGGTTTCACCATGTTGGCCAGACTGGTCTCAAACTCCTGACCTCAGGTGATCCACCTGCCTTGGCCTCCCAAACTGCTGGGATTACAGGCGTGACCCATCGTGCCAGACCAGAAATTCGCTCTTACGTTTCCCTTTACCTTTGACCACCCCCTTATGAAACAGCCCCTTTATTATTAAAATTTCTTGAAATTACTCAACTTGGGCTTGTTACCTCTTTCCTACTGGGATTACCATGGATACAGAAGGGACATAATGAGACCTGTGGTTTCACTGGAACCATGTTCCAAGCAGCAGAGCCCACAAGGCTGATTCACTGTTTAAACAGCAAGGGGGGAAAGTCCTGCTGGAAATTTTTGGAGAGCACATTTTTTAAAAGTTGACAAGTTCATCAGCCCAAGAAGAAAAGGACACAGAGAGTTCGGGCCGACGTATCGCAACGCCCTCATTAGCGCGAAATGAATTCATGTTACTCTGCCTCTGAACGTGGATGGCCCGTACAGGAACAAAGACATATGCACCATCATGCAAAAAGCCACTTGAAACATGAGGGAGCGTAGAGGAAAGTCCTTCAAGGGTTTTTTCCCAATTTTTCTCAACCCACATATTTTATAGGAAAGCTTTAAACTCTCACTAGAACAATGGATTAAAAAATGAGAAACCCTCCCTCCAGTTTCACAATCCATTTGTCTCATCCTCGAGAGTTGCTAGAAAAAAGAAAAGAAGGACGCAATACGTGGCAGGAGCTCCAGCATGCACGAACTTGAAAAATCCTGCCTTTGCTTGGAACATATTCTTAAATTTTCAAACACATTCCAATCTACCCCGATACAAGGTACAAAAAGATCACTGTCAAAACAAAACCCAGCCACTCACATGCCAAAGATCATGGAAGCTAAAGCAATCAATAAAGCCAGGACTGAGTTACAAATTGCACAGCCTACTTACAAATTGACTCATCTTTTGGTTTGTGATGCAGGGAGATATTCAATCTCAAAGACCTTCTGTGTGCTTCTGAAAATTACAAATGAGAAATATTGGAGTCCTATACTGCTATCAAACTGGCAAGTTGGTTCTCTTTAAAAACTGTACTTAACTAACCATGGCGCTGTGTCCTTTAAGAAAGCCCTAGGATCATTTCCCCAGCCAGCCTCCTCTGATCCCTCTCTGTTCTGTGTGGGATAAGGGCATTGTGCCTCCTGACCACGCCCCTGGTAGGACTTTTTGTAGCATGACCTTGAAATACTTTGTTTTACTGAGTCCTTGCAGTCAAAAGGAGTCTCTTGGGCATCCTGCAACTCCCAAGTCAAGCATAATGTGTATTATCAAAAAGAAGCCCAATAAATCTCTGTGGAATTAATCTTTGAAAACTAACAACATCAAAATAATAGTATTTTAAAATCTCTTCTGAAGCTATCAAGAAATGGCAAATATGTTTCAACATGTGCATCAACCCTGGTCAATTGGTAACAGCCTCCCAGAACACTCTATTAAGGAGAATTCAAGAGTCAGATCCCAGTCTTGGAAGGAAAACAGAGTACTGATGAATGAGTGATGTCCACCATTGACCTGGAATTAAGGAATGATGTCAAGGAGCCTATCGGTTTGTCATTCTTGTTCTTATTTGTCCTCACTCTCTGCACAGGTTACTTACATGAAATCCTAACAAGAAAATCCACTAAAATCCAAAGAGTGGTAGAATCAGCACAGCCCCAACCTACTTAGAATATTGTGGGCCTGGAGTCTAAAAATGGAAACCAGTTCATGTCCAAACCAATTGTTCTTCATGGAGCACAGGGAGGATATTAGGAATACGCCTTCATAAAGCTCTGAATCAGACTGGTATCCTCTAGGTGACTTTCAAAACTATAGGTCTGGAAGCACCTCTACCTATGGCATCTTTGTAAAATTGATTAACTATTTTCAATAAGTTTTTCTATCCTCCCCAGCGGAAAACTGCAAGCGCGTTGCATATGTAAAAATATAAATGTTTGACTCATCTCGTCTAGGGAAATGCTGACAGAACCAGGAATGTATGTGTGCTCCTGACTCCATAAATGTCTCCCGGAGCCCCGGTTCATCTTGACATTCCCACATGTTCCCATGCCATCTTGGACAAGCTTGCATTGCATAAAATTCTGACCCTGGGACGCCCTTCCTCAAGGAAAATTAGAGGTCAGCACAGTGCATTTTTGGCTCTGAGCCACGACCTTTTGACACAGCATCCGCATTTCTCAGCCAGTCAAGGTGTTTGTATGAGAGGGATCCTGGCTGACGGGACTGCAGAAGGCAGCCAGTTGGAACACGGGCATGAGCTGCAACTTCTACACTCCTTCAGGAGTAGTCAGCATTGCAATATGAGGATGCAGGTAAATTGTTCATGCCTATTCTTTTTTTCTTTTTAAGATGGAGTCTCACTCTTTTGCCCAGGCTGGAGTACAGTGGCGCGACCTTGGCTCACTGCAACCTCCGGCTCTTGGATTCAAGCAATTCTCCTGCCTCAGCCTCCTGAGTAGCTGGGACGACAGGCGTGCGCCACTATGCATGGCTAATTTTCGTATTTTTAGTAGAGACTGGGTTTCACCAATTTGTCAGGCTGGTCTGAAACTCCTGACCTTGGGTGATCTGCCCACCTTGGCCTCCCAAAGTTCGGGGATTACAGGCATGAGCCACCGTGCCTGGCCCCTATTCTGAATGTAGTGCAGGCGACTTCCACTAGTGACAGGGAGAGATCTGTACTAGCCAGTGATGTGAAGTGACTCGTGGCACGGGGACCCTGACACCGCTATTAGCCCTGTGGTGTTGACAAGGCACATTCGAGACAACACGACACCCTGCGTGCCAGTGACACAGATTTACGCGCTGAACTGCTTCCTCTATTCTGACATAATGCACTGTGACAGACTGACAGAACAGAGTGTTTGTGCCTGTAAAACCTTCATGATCAACAGGAAATGGAGATCTCTCCAGAGTTAAGTCCTGGAAGAAATCGCATGCCGACGTCATGGCAGCCTCTGCTGCTGGAGCTAAAGCCATCTGCAATTCAGATGGAATCTGATCCATTCGGAAACAGTTACAAAGTCCAAAAACTGGGCAGCCAGAGCTTGGCTCCTGATAGAGTGGGGTGGAGGGGCCAGGGACTCAGCAACACTCGGAGCTGGGCAAGGGCAAGGATCCAGCATTCTTTTTTTTTCCCTTTTGCCCAATAACTGTCCATATCCTGTTAACATGGCAAATGAAACCAGACTTCAATACTGGAACCTTGATGAGCCAATTTACTGAAAAAAGAATCAGTTCTTCCCCTCCACGCTCCATGCACCCTTCTTCCTCATCTTTCTCCTTTCTGTTATATCCCCAGCACACATTCCTTACCTGAGCTCCCAGTATTGATCCACAGACACCACAGAGGAAATCATGAAAATAGGACAAGGAAAGTCTGACCACTTCTCACTAAATGCTATTACAAAAGCATGAAGATTCGCAGGATATTTTTGGTAGAAGTTTCCTAAGGGTCAGTTTGTATGTTGTTCTGATCAACCAGTTGAGACAGAAACATTGACTTACTTGAGGAGAAGTATGTCAGTATCTCTCCGAACAAAGTTGATGCCAGAACTCTCTGCTCATGTGAGTCATCTCACAGGGCTAATTCTGGCCTGCTGTCTGTTTTTTAAATAAAGTTTTATTGGCACACAGCCACACCCATCCATTCACTTATTGTCTACAGCTGCTTTTGCACTACAATAGCAGAGTTGGGTAATTGCAACAGAGACTATATGGCCCACAAAGTATAAAATATTAATTATACGATCCTCTATAAAAAACATTCGCTGATTCTTGACCTAGAGAGTGCTTTCTTGGAGGTGGGGGACTTCCAATTACCTGATAAAACTCCTAAGAATTCCAAGCTCTGTCATATAGCAGTCTTGGCAAACGTGTACAAGGGTATGTGCCATGTGGTTATACTGGATCCAAAGCAAATAACAGACAAAGAATAGCTCTCAAAAAAGATGGACTGCTTCACCAGTCCTACCTTTCTGCATTAGTTAAGGTAATTCCACTTGCTGTAAGAGATATACCTCAAAGTCACAGGAGTTTAACACAATAGAAGTTTATCTCTCACTCCTGAAATGTCTTATTGACCAGAGAGAGATCTGCTCCATGCAGTCATTCAGGGATCTAGACTAGTTTCATCCTGCAGCCAATTTCATTGGCTGGAAGTCACATGGCCAAATCTAACAGCAGGAGAGTCTAGAAATGTGGCAAGGAGAAAAGTGAGACAGACTGAACATTAGCCCCACAACTCATTCTGAGATCTTAACGTACCCCATTTCTCCTTCCCTTCCTCTCTTTTCATAGCATCATGGTCTTTCCTGTAAAAAAAGGCACACATAATATCTGTTCAGTTTTATGGATAAACACATCATGTGTCATCCTTCCCAGGAAAATAGCCATCCTATCCGAGGAGAATGTAACGTTCTACTTAAGAAAGAACATCATGGAAGGACCGTGAGACCAGATACGAGGAGGCCCTGGTTACTGATCCTACTCTCCTGCCAGCTTCTTGGGCAGATACTTCCTTTCTTCAGCTTAGGTTTTCCCATTCATTACAGGGTAAACAATTTGAGTGTCCACGGTCTATGTTTCGGCTCTTTGTGATTCTTTGATTCTATAAGGAATTCCTAAGGATGGAATTTGATGCCTTGGTGGGAAATAGATTTTTGGATGCTGTTCTCAGCGTCAGTCCACAAAAGCAAACGACAAGTCCACTTCCACAACCAAGTCAGACTACAGGAGACCCACAACAAATATTTCACAAAGGAAAACAAAGGAATATATTACACGGCAGCCAAAGGAAACCACAGCCCCAAAGACTGCTTCGCCCATTGCAAACGGTTTTATATGCAATCTGCTCAGGGTAATTTCATTATTTCAGGCACTGCTCGCAACATCACCACACCGAAATCAAAATTTGATGAAATTAGTTTAGCCATCACGGGAAGGATAAAGAGGGGTTCAGAAGGGTATTCATTTGATAAATAAAATATATTTTAGAAGAGAATATTCTGGTAATCACTACTTATTAAGGCAAACTTCTTGAGGGTTTGCGGGATTCAAATGCACATTTTCTCCTCACTAAAGAAGCATACACGTTTGAGGAGCCCGGTCTAAAATATTAACAGTCCTCCTGAACCAGAAATATTAGTCCTTCCCTCCTTCTCTGCCTGCTCCTGTCAAGAAGCCACAGAGCATACAATGGCAGCGCCTAGCTAACCATGTAATTGATAACTCCCTACTCTATTCACTGTGGGAATCTGTCAGTTAAAGTCTAAAGATACACACACACCACTATGAAAATGAACTAACACAAGTCTGTCTGCAGACCAGGAAGGGCCTGAACGCAGTCGACATTTCACTACTTAATTGGTTGGGGCCAGCTTACCAGCGCACACGTGTATTCCGGCACTGCACGCTGTACTATGACTCTTTTTGACAGACTTATTTAGTGAAGAAGAGGTATTTTTTTTTCCCCACATAATTGCTCAAAATCACACTTTCAAAGTCAAAGTGATTCAAACTTGCCTGTCTGTATTTTGCAAACACACCAGTTGGAAGGAATGCAAATGCATGTTCCTATTGCTTAGGCGTGTGCACGAAAGAGGCTGTTTGGGGTCGTTTCTTTTTATTTTTTTTCTTCCTTTCCTCTGAGCAATGAAGGAGAAGGAATACAAACCCCACAGAGTTTAGCCCATCCCCAGTGAGGCTCAGATGGGCCAAATCCTACAGAAAACACGTTTCACCCAGCATAGGTCCAGAGCCCTTAGAGACAGATGTTGAAACTGAGATCCTGCCAGTCAAAACACTGGAGCCTTCAATGTTCTAGGACGGTTCCTTCAGCAGGACATAGAGCTGTAGCATCCAAACCTCAGGATGCTTCAAGGAGTCATGCTTTTCGGGTGACACCTGGCAAAGTGGACACAGGAAGGGCTTTGAAATTAGACCATCTTCAGTGTAACTCAAGGAAATGACCTCATTCCTTTGCTCCTCGGCCTTGGAAACAGAGCTGGTTGTATCTATCTTGCAGGGATGTTGAGGGCTTACATGAAGATGCTCCAAGCCGGGCACAATGCCTCACACCTGTAATCCCAGCACTTTGGGAAGCCAACGGAGGTGGATCACGCAAAGTCAGGAGTTCAAGACCAGCCTGGCCACCCTGCCCCTACTAAAAATACAAAAATTAGGTGGGTGTGGTGGCATAGGCCTTTAGTCCCAGCTACTCGGGAGGCTGAGGCAGGAGAATAGCTTGAACCCGGGAGGTGGAGGTTGCAGTGAACCCAGCTTGTGCCACAGCATGCCAGCCTGGACAAGAGAGCAAAACCCATCTTAAAAAAGAAAAAAAAAAAGATGCTTTGTATAAACATCATCCTGGATGTGGTAGGTGCTGCATGGACAGCTGCCCACATTGTCCCCATCCCTCCCTACTCTGCCCTAAAGAGCTCTGCTGGCGTTTTTTCTCCTGGCATTTTTGGTTATTCCCATAAAGATTATTAGATGGCTCAGGCATCAGCAAGCACAGAGAAATCCTAATAAGAGGGCAGAGTTGGGAGATGTGGGCGAAGCCGTTTCTGATACTAACACAGCCAGAACATCGTGGAGACCACATGCAGAGTTTAGCAAAGTGTGGCAGTACAAAGGTCCTCCAAGTTGGGACCCTAGTTCAACACCAAGGCACGGCACTCCACAGGAAGAACTCGAATGAGGCTCCTAGGGGTCTGGAAAGTGTGACTGAATGACGTTCAAAAACGCCCCGTGATGACGCAACACAGAGCTTCTCAGCACAGATTTCTACATAAGCCACGAACCAAACTGTGGGGCCAACCCTGTGACTTTATATCACTCGATCTCAACATGTCTGAAGACAAGAAAAACGGAGATACCATGACCTCTACACTTACCGACTGAGTCCAGTCCCACGGGACTGCAGAACCGTAATCCCTTCCAAGAGAGGACTTTCGAGATGACCCTGTCTACTCTTCCTTTCCAGATGATGAAAATGAGCCCTGCAAAATACGTATTCAAAAAGCAAGAAATGTAGTAACGTCTCCTTGGGAGAATGGAGCTGATCTGGGTCCCCTTTCAAGGGCAAAGTTCTGATTCTGATTTGAAATGCCATATGTGGTTCCTGTAACTATGGAATAATCAGTCACGGTATTATCACTCTTACCATCGGGATACCTACATTGGATCCTGAGAGATGGTAAAAGAAAACACTTTGTAAAAGACAAAATAAATAAATAAACTATTAGTATTTTAATTGAGGCTAGATTGCCAGGCAGTCAATTTAATTAACTGCAGCACAATTAATTGTGAAAATTGAGGTTTGACTGTGACGTTGCCAATTCAAGTGGTATCGTGTAGACTTGGTTACAGCCAAGAGAACTAAAACCATTCCAAGGACATTGTTGGAATAAAATCAGCAGTGAAAGTGTTTACTCAAAATAAAGACATGGAAATCCTGAAGCCAATGAGCCATCATTGGCAAACTACCTTAGTTTTTCCATCTGTCAAATGGAGCTCATACAGCCAGCTTCACAGCAAAGATTTAAAAATTAGATGCTTATAAAGGTGAAGGATAGGTATGGTTCAGCATGGATTTGGGGTGGGAGTTGGGGGACAAAGGAGCATGCATTGATGGATTGATTTGAGATGAAGTCTCGCTCTGTCACCCAGGCTGGAGTGCAGTGGTGCGATCTCGGCTCAGTACAACCTCGGCCTTCTGAGTTCAAGTGATTCTCCTGCCTCAGCCTCCCGAGTAGCCAGGACTACAGGCACGTGCCACCATGCCTGGCTAATATTTTGTATTTTTAGTAGAGATGGGGTTTCACCGAGTTAGCCAGGATGGTCTCGATCTCCTGACCTCGTGATCCATCTGCCTTGGCCTCCCAAAGTGCTGGGATTACAGGTGTGAGCCACTGTGCCCAGCTGCATTGATTTATTCTATATCACTACCCCCACTTACCAATCACACCCTTTGGATAAATGCAGTGCAGTTTTCCTGTTGGGACACTGAGCGCTACTTCCCAGGCTGAGTAGGAAAAACTTGGACCACTGAGGACCTTTATCTTCAGTATCTCCTGCCTCAGGCATGGACGGCTGCACAGGCTCTGAGATGGGTGCTGATCATTGTCTTAGAGACATTTGAGCAACAAGATCCTTTCAACCGGATCGCTAGAAACTCCCATTTGACTCTCCTCTCTGCAGGGCTGGGCGGAACCTCTGTAAAACCCTCACAGGAACCTCAGCCATCTCTAGCTGATTCCAGGGAGTGAGGGCCTTTTATCTGCCTCTAATTCAGTCCTGAGCAAAACCATGCAGTGGCCACCATATCCCAGCACCTCAGTGGGGGAGCCCCTCATCTACATATTCTGAGACATACATAAACTTCTGTCTTCTTGTTGCTGCTGCTGTTAGTAATACAAGCAGTTTTCACTGGAGCCAAACCAATGCCCACCTAATATGATAGAAGAAAAAAACTATAAAGGTTAGAAGGAGATGAACTAAACACAGGCGTTATCTCTGGGAGGTGAGAATGGGGATGGCTTGTTTTACTTCTGTATGTTTTCCAAATGTTCTCTAATAACAAGAATTCTTTTTGTAATGGGGGAAGCCACATGTATGTAGCATAAAACAAGATAAGCCCCAAGCAGAATTCGAGAGGAAAAGATATACTTCCTGTGTCTGCATACGAAAAAAAAAAAGAAAAAAAAGACTGAAATTCTGAGCAGCTAGGACCAAGGAGACCTGGCCGCAAAGGAGAGCAGATGCTGATGAACGTCAATGCTGGTCCTCACAGCCTAATATGATTGCACCTGCTTCAAGGTGTGGGGGAGAGAAAAGTGGGGAGGGACATCAGAATGTACCTGAGGAAATAACAGGCGCTGGTGATAAGGTTTGGAACTGTGTCCCTGCCCAAATCTCATGTTGAATTGTAATCCCCAACGTTGGAGGTGGGGCCTGGTGGGAGGTGACTGAGTCATGAGGATGAATCCTTCATAAATGATTTAGCAGTATCCCCTTGGTGCTGTTCCAATGAGAGAGTTCTCAGGCGATCTGGCGGTTGAAAAGTGTGTAGCGCCTCCCCAGTCTCTCTCTGTTGCTCCCGCTCTGGCCATGTGAGACGTGCCTGCTTCCCCTTCACCTTCTGCCATGATTGTAAGTTTCCTGAGCCCTACCCAGTAACAGAAGCTTCTATGCTTCCTGTGCAGTCTGCAGAATCATGAGGCAATTAAACCTCTTTTCTTCATACATTACCCAGTCCCAGGCATTTCTTTATAGCAGTGTGAGAACAGACTGATGCAGTTGGTGAGCGTGCACTTCCACTCCTAGGTATATACCCAACATAATTAAAAACAGGAACCGAAATACTCATATGCAATTATTCATAGCATCACTGACTCACAAGAGCAGAAAGGTGAAAAGAACTCAAATGTCCAGTGATGGATGAGTGGATCAACCAACTGTGGTATCAATATACAGTGGAATATGATTCACTGATAAAAGGGAAGGAAGTACTGACACATGCCACAATGTGGATGAACCTTGAACACATGATGCTATTGTATGACCCCATTTAAAAAAAATATCCAAAATAGGCAAACCTATGGAGACAGAAGATAGATTGGTGTGGAAGAGGAATGGGGAGTAATTGCTTAATTGGTACAGACTTTTATTGTGGGGAGATACAAATATTTTAGAAGGGACAGATGTAGTTGCACACCATTGTGAGTGTACTGTTATTGAATTATCTACTTTGAAATGTTTAATCCTATGTTATGTGAATTTCACCTCAATGTTTTAAAAGTAGGGGAAAACAAAAAGCATCCCTGAAGTGTCCTTGCTTTTATGTGTGTCTGCTGCTTCCCAGAGGGGAGCTTGGTGTGAGGGTGGGATGGGAGTACATGTTTGGGATCCCGGGAAGGGGGTCCTTCAGGACGGTCACAGACTTGCAGGCACCCCCTGCACCCCCTGCCCCTATTGATGGTCTGAGCCCTCTGTCAGAATCTCTTTTCCTTTCAGCACTTCTTTCGAGGCTTAGCTTTCACTGTTTTCCTTCTTCTATCTCCTCTCCCCTTTCACTTTTGTAACAATAAAAATTTTATAGCCCCTCAAAGAAAAAGGAATGAAGCGACTCCCACAAAGAAGGAGAGAGAGTGTCTGTGGTGGGATTCTAATAGGGAAAGAAAGTAAAGGACAGGTCCACTGAGCTCACCTCCTTATAGTTTCTGGTGTGTGCTTTGCCTGTGGGGCCAGGACAGAAGAAAGAGTGCCACCCTAGAAACTTCTGTGGTCATAATGAATCAGGCAAATGAATAGGATCTGGAGGATCTCAGGCCTCTGGAGGATCCTATAAGGACTTCAGCTTCCCTGTGGGAGGCCATTTAAATTCAAGAGCTTGAACCTCTCTGACAAACACCATCGGTGGCGCCTTTGAAGAGCTGTCAGCTCTCCTGTGTGAATAAGTCTTGCCAAAATAAGTGGTTCAAAACAAACACTTGATTGAATGATATACAGGGTACCAGAGACACCACATATGGGAGTAAAGAGGAAGATATTATAGCTCGTATGAAATTGCCTGGAGGCAACAAAAAGGTTCCTATGTTGATGTGTGCGTGAGCCTCAGTTGAAACCTGATTGTCCCAGGCCAGGGGAAACCTCTCTGATGAGCTTACACAAGCTAGATTCAAAAACATAAAATGAACAAAAAAAGAGGTGTCAAATCTACGCCAGATACTTCCTTTTTGATGGCCCTGAGGAAAAAAAAAAAGGGGGATCGGAGGTGGAATGTGGCGTGCATACTTTGGATGCTATCAAACCTCTGTCCTCCATTTTTGCAGCTGAACCAGGTATTAAAGACATTGACACTGTCAGCACTAAGATGTGCCTCATGGAAAAAGTATTTTAAATGGTAGTTGCAGTCAAAAGACCTAGAGTGGGAAAGACAGAAGTAGTGTCTGTTGAACTCCTGGTATGCCTCGGGCATTTTCTCTTTGGATTGTTTTACTTCAGCGTCACATTAATCCAAGAGACGGTCTTATCATCACGGGTGCGGACGTTCAGGCTTGGAAACGCAACGCCATGCTGTTTGCAACTGCAAGATCCCAGGCTGAGACCTAGATCAAGCTATGATGGCAAAGTGCATGATCCTGCAACTATATCACCCCTCACGTTCTTGCTTAAGCAGAAATCACTTGCTCAGTCAGCCTCCCAGGCTGCCACCATTGCATGCCATGTGGCTGTTAGTCACAGGCCCACGCACATCACATGCTCCGAATCTGAGACTCTGACCACACAGCCCTGAGTGCTGGGAGTGAGTGAGGACCTGAGGTACCATGAGCAAAAGCAGCTTCATCGGTTCTCATTTCAAAACTACATAAGAAATAAAGATCAGAAAGAAGTAGGAGTGTTTCACAAGATGCTGGTGAGATTAAAGTGTGCAGGGAGCTTTGCAAGGAAAAAAGCTTTCATTCATTCATTCATTCATTCATTCATTCATTCATTCATTCATTCTTTCAAAGAAATAATTATCCAGTGCCTACTCTGTGCCAGGAACTGTGCAGGATATACAAGGATGGACAACGAAGACCTGAGCTTGAAACTGACATTTGGATGGAATAACACTGCCCTAATGTTGCTGGAGCCCAGAGAGGGGCGCTGGATAAATGCACCATTGAAAGGACATAGCATCTCCATAAAAAGACTTTGCAAAGGTCTCCAAGCACTAGCAACTAAAAGGCAGGAGGATGTCCGGGGATGGAGGGTGGCGGGGCAAAGGGTGGAAGAGGGGGTGACATTTGGCTGCTGAGAAAGCTGGAAGAGGTTTCGTCCTAATGGCAAGGGTCCTTATGCTTCTAGGAGTCAGGGATCTTACCTGTTTCCTCCCACCTTCCACAGGCCTGGCAGAACTGTTTGAAAAGTTGAATTCCATCATGACCTTCCCTTGCCCAAAGTCCTGAATTGGCTCTGTGTTGCCTATGGACAAAGCCCTTCTCTGGGCTGTGTATTCCCAACAGGGGTGACAACACATCCAGGGGTGTCAACACTGGTTTTGAGGGATGGGAGCTGGGGAACAAACACTGTTCACCTTTCATTTACAAGGCATAGCTATGTATATGGTATAGGAACAGACATTCAGCACATCTGTGGTATTCAGGTTTCATGGGCAAAGACCATTAGGAAAGTCATGTCTCAAAAGGCTCCTGGGGGAGGGGACCATAATGAAAAAAAAAAAAAAGGTTGGGAAACCCTCTAAACCAAGGTTTCTTACCTCCGGTGTTATTTTCATCCAGGACCAGAAAAGGTTTGGTCGCGAGGGGCTGCCCTGTTCATGTAGGATGTTAACCAGTATCCCTGGGCTCTACCCCCAGAAATCAGGAGCACACCAATACCCCTGTCCCAAGTTATGACAACCAAAAATGTCTCTAGACATTGCCCCACCTCCCCTGGGGGGCAAAAGTAGCCCTATCTGAGAACCTTGGAACCGGATGAGGCTATTCTTACAGGTGTTCACTAAGTAATAACTAAGTAAAGCATAACAATGTTGACTTTTTAAGGAGTGGCGTGTCTTTTATTGGTGGCAATCAATTCTGGTCCAGAGTTGAAGTGTAGAGTGACAAGGCAAAAGGAGGGGCCCAGCCTTGCCAATACTAGAGGCCTTTTCACATCCAATGATGGTCTCACCAGGAGAGGGGAGGGGCTGGGGCGTCCATTCCACAAGCCTAGAAATGTCCATCTCCCTTTGTGTCCGGAGAGGCCTCATTAAATTCCAAGGCTGCACTGGTGGAATCTGGCTTGCAGCTGTGCATTTCAAGGTCTCCCCGGGCCTTCAGTGGACAGGAAGCTGGGGTAATAAATTGCCTCTGCTTCCCGGCATAGGTTGTGGGTCTCAGAAGATTACGCCCTAAACATCCCATTCTGAAGGGTGGAGAGCTGGCGGACCCAACACCAGAGACCAAGTGTGGGTCTTGGGGTTTGGCAAAGTGACAACTCTGTAAACAGCATTAGTTAGCCACAGAACAATCCGTCCTGCTCTTCAGGGCAGACAATTGCATCAGGTGACGCTTTCTATGAGTCAGTAATATTTAGGTTTGCGCTAAAAAAAAAAAACAAACGTGAATTAATTCCCTGTACATTGCACAGTATTTAAGGAAATAACACATGGTTCATTAGAGTTGATAATCTTAACAGAGATGGATTCATCACATCATAACTAGGCCAGGTTCTAGAAAACAGAACCCCAGTTTGTTGCGGAAGTTGAGGCTGAACGATTTACCAAGATTCTTTCGAAGGCTAGTGTATAGCAAGGCAGGTATTAGGGAAGAACCCACATGCCTTTCAATTAAGATGTTCATTGATGTGACACATAAAATTCTCCTATTTTATTATCTGTACTGGAAGGTGGTTATTCATTTAACTGCTTTGCTTTTGTGCTGTGAGGTCATTAGAGAGAGTTCTTCTCTAACACAAATCCGAAAGAATCAGTTCTCTGAAGAGCACACTTGCCTTCTTTCCCTTCCGAGAGTATTAACAAGATTGAATTTTCCTGATATTGTTTGATTTGTGAAATCACACTGTACTTTCAAGTGCAGAAATGAGGAGAGTCCTTTACACTTTGTGAATGCAAGAGATTTTCAGAAAGGTGAAACCATTTAGAAAAGAATTTTAAACATTCGACATAAATGTTGCATGAGTTTTGTGCTAGGGAAAAGAAAGCTGACTAGTAATAAAATCACCTTGAAATAATCGTAGGATAGGTAATGTTAAATGAAATAAACACGCTGAAGAAAAAAACCAATATTCTACACACACGTGTTTTTCCCTAGTTGGAGACAGATATTTCTGTCTTCCAAGGGAAGCGGGGGCTTCTCGGCTCATGAGCCCTGGTGCCCCCACCCCCGAGCCCCTGCCCCCATATCAGCACAGAAACTTGTATTATTGAAAATACCCAGAAATACTTCTCATTTACTTCTTCCTTGGGAACAAATTACTCAAATTGAACTCAAGTTTTAAACTTTCATTTGTTAAAACAGCACTTTGAAAAACCAGACAAGGCAACGCAAAGCAAACAAAATAAAAGCCTGAAGCTGGTCCTCCTACAGTTGGAGAGACTGAGACAGAAAGAAAAACTGTGCCCCCCCCCACCCCAAAAAAAAAAAAAAAAAAAAGAAAACAGAAAGAAAAAAATAATAAAGGGAGGCTTCCTATTCATCAGACATATTGTTACAGCTGTTTGAAGAATTCGGCAGATACTTTAAGAACATACGAGAATTCATACTTGGTTGGCTAATTATTGAGTAGCTCTGTTCTGTATTGTGCTGTTAAAAGTGGAGATAGTTCTAGAACAGTTCTATTTTTCTTCCTTTTATCACCTTCCCAGTCTCCCCGGCTGCCTCCACCAGGGAACATAAGTACCCAAACGTCAGGATGACAGCCCGGACTTCTGCAAAGCGGCTTAATTACTCATTACGAGATTCCATCAACACAAGCTCCGGTCTGTGGTTTTGTAATAAGGGCCGTTATCTTTCCTAGGATTTCACTCCTTCATAAAGTGGGACGTGGCAGAGATTTCCGCAACCCCACTTTATACGGGAAGGGAATGAGCGGATTTTAATGCATGAATTTGATGTCATTAACAATGCTGACAGCTGTTTAATCCCAGTGGAAACAACAGCTGAGTCCCAACTGCAGGAAAATAATTAACTCTTCAGTGCGATCCGAGGAAGGGATCTTACGAATCAATTACGGGTCCCTTGCCTTACCTGCAGTTTTTGTCAATTACTCAGCCATTCGGTCGGGAGGCTCCGGCGCTAATAAAATGACAGGCAGCCCTTACAGATGGGGAGACGTGTTAAGTTCAGAGGACAGATTTATTAAATGGGTCTGTTCTAAGTTTGCCATTAATTAAAATTAAAAACCGTTTTTTATGTTTCCACTGAATCACAGAGAATAATGAACTAAAAGTAAAAGGAAATAATAAAGTGGGAGTCTTGGGTGACCTGAGGTCAGGGAGGAGAAGGCAGCTGAGCTGGAAGGGAAAGAAAAATAGGCTCTGCAGTTGAAACAGAAACAGAGGGTGGGATGTGCAGCGGCATGTACTTTATGACATGTGCAATTTAATTTAAACGGAACATTTAGACACCCGCTGATGACGGTAAATTTGCTACTCTTCACCCTTCCTCCCCCAGAGATGGTCAGTGAGCCTATCTTGGAGGCTTCAGGTTCTTTTTTTTTTTTTCACCCCTGCTTGCTGACTTCCTTCTGGTGACTATTTCTACTGCTTTTAATTTGTAAAATATTATAGATATAAATAATGTCTGATTAAGATCCTGCTTTACATACACGGCGCTCACTTAACGGCTCCCATCTAATAAAGCACTCCTGGATCCTTTCCATTCATTTATAATGCGAGACTTTGAGCAGATGTCTTAAGTATTCAATGTTACAAACAGCAACATTACATGAATTTAAATTTGGCTCTTTGTCTGAACGCCCCTCCAAGCACGGCAGCTGATGGCCAGGGAGCCCAGTTTCATCTGGAAATGAAGTTGCTCTGCCACCTGCCCCAAGCCCCCTCCTCCAATGGAGGACAATCTGCTCTTTCCTGAGAGGTCTGGGGCTGCTGGCTGTACGGGGAGACCTTCCGGCAGATCAGGGTCTCCTAAAGTGACAGGTGGAGCAAGAAGTTTCAGAGTAAACAGCAGGTGGACAAACTCCTACCTCGGCCTGGGAAGAGCTCCAGTGCTCCGAGGGTGCGCCTGATGCTCCCAGTGGATCCTCATAAAGAGCCTGCCATGTCCGCACTAATATCCCGATTCTGCTGATGAGGAAACTGATCTCAGGAAGAGAAATGAACTAGCTCTTTCTTCTTAGTGTTCTGTTTAAATGGCATTTAACAGATGTGTGTGTGTAAATCCTCAGCTAAAGTTTGGAACCCAAGAGTACAAAAAAAGGCCGGGGTAACAGAGGGTGGTGAGGTGGGGTGGGGGTGTGGGATGGGGGGATGGGGGGGGGTGCAGTTTACCTGAGACACAGCTGAATGCCTGAACTTGAAAAAAGGAATCCTAAGGAATATAAGGGATACTGTAAGAATAGATTTGGTCCACCCAGTACCCTTCCTTTTCCTTATAGTCTTATAGGAAGCACACTTTGTTCCATTTGACCCGTGGGGGGTCCATTAGAGTTGCTCCATTCTCTTTCCGTGGATACATGACCTAGGCCACCTGTTAAACAGCCTATGGGTTTGTTTGTTTGTTTGTTTGTTTTGTTTTGTATTTTTTTCTGAGACAGAGTCTCTGTCACCCAGACTGGAGTGCACTGGCATGATCTGGGCTCACTGCCACCTCCACTGCCCGGACTCAAGAGATTCTCCTGCCTCAGCCTCCTGAGTAGCTGTGATTACAAGTGCCTGCCACCTAATTTTTGTATTTTTAGTAGAGACGGGGTTTCATCATATTGGCCAGGCTGGTCTTGAACTCCTGACCTCAAGTGATCTTCCCGCCTCAGTCTCTCAAAGTGCCGGGATAACAGGTGTAGGCCACTGTGCCTGGCCCTAAACAGCCTATCTCTTGACCACAGTGATTGCTCAAGAATAAAGCATGTGGCTCACACTGGACTAGAATCTTACCTGAAATATGTATTTTCTGGGAAACAGACTAAGGTAGTCTCCTGCTGTTATGAAGTTAGCATAAAATGGGAACCTGGTCTTTCTGGCAGCTGTTTCTCCCACCAGGTAGAGGAAACTTGCTGCAGAAGTAAGCAAGACAGCGACCACCAGAGCAAAACACGGAAGGAAACAAATCATCTAATTATATTTTTGAGCACCTGGATCCATCTAAAGCCATCACCCCAAGACTTCCTAGTACATAAGCCGACATACTCCCTTTTGCCATAAGCTGGGTTTACTTGGTACCAAGAATCAAGACTAGTACGGAAGAAGAAGGGGTGGTACACATTGCTCTGTAAAAGTTCTATACATGGATCATCCTCTCTCTTTAAATTATGGCCTCAAATGAATTCTCAGCAAATTTCTCATGATGCTGGCACCACACCATATTCTTTTTTAGCTCTGTGACTTTCCTCATGCCATCCCTTCTACCCTGAATGTCTTTCTCTTCCACTTCCATACTTGGTGAGGGTCTATGCATCGTTCAAAGCCTAGCTCAAACACAATCCCTTGGGTCGAGTCTCCCCTGGTTTTCTTAGGTAGCACCAGTTTCCCCAAATAAACATTGATCTCTCGAGAGCAAGAGTTGCACGTTAGTCATTGCTGTGCTCTCAACAATAAGGACAATGCCGGGCATGAGATTACGGTAATTGATGTTATTCAAAAATCATTCACAGTAAACTAGAGATAGTCCCCAAGGAGTTAACACCGTAGTGGGGAAGGGCACAGGATCAAAGATAGTGATACGTGCGGGGATAAATCTGAGTCTCTGACTGAGAGCGAACACAGTGCTGTGGTTATCAAAAGAGCTGATGGCTTTCATAGGGGGCACTAAGAGCAGGAGAATATGTGGGGTAGAGGTGACAGGTCCATTCCATGATATACTGCTCAGGCCACATCTGGATTCCTGTCCTGGTTCAGACTTAAAGGGGGATACTTGGGAAATCTGAGCATCAGACTAGTCGAATCCCATCACAGTTTTCACATAATTTTTTAACAGCTTTGCTGAGATATGAATCATATACCACACAATTCACCCATTTAAAGTGTACCAAGTTTTAGTACAATCACAGAGTTGTGCAACAATTTCCACAATCAGCTTTACAACATTTTTATTGCTTTAGAAGGAATCCTGCTCTCCTTAGCTGTTAATCCTAAGTCCCTCCATCCATACCCCATCCCCAGCCCCTGGCAACCACTCTACTTTCTGTCCCCATAGATTTGCCTCTTTGGGGCATTTCATATACACGAAAACATATAACATATGGTCCTTTGTGACTGGCTTTTTTGATTAGTACAAGGTTTTCAACATGCTATTTTTCCTTTCTTTTCTTTTCTCTTCTTTATTAAAGCTGGAGGAAATCCCCTTGTTCATAAACAGCACCTTGCATGAAATACAAAAATATACAATAAAGAGAGGAACTGTTCCGGTTGAAAGAGAGGGGCTGGGTGCGGTGGCTCACACCTGTAATCCCAGCACTTTGGGAGGCTGAGGCGGGTGGATCACTTGAGGTCAGGAGTTCGAGACCAGCCTGGCCAACATGGTGAAACCCTGTCTCTATACAAAATTAGCTGGGCGTGGTGGCACGCACCCCTGTAATTCCAGCTACTCGGGAGGCTGAGGCAGGAGAATCCCTTGAACCGGAGAGGTGGAGGTTGCAGTGGGCCAAGATAGCACTGCTGTATTCCAGCCAGGTGACCGAGTGAGACCCTTTCTCAAAAATAAAAAAAAAAAAAAAAGAGAGAGAGCAGGGTGGCAATCTAAGTGTTACTTTCTTGACTTTGTCCCCTGAGGTAACAAAGGAGCATGCTAGGGTTTGTGATTGAATTCAATGCCCAGACCCGAAAGACCAGACACAGAAACAGCCAGGGAGTCCCCTGACTGCTCCACTGGGCTTTTCCCTCCCACAATTATATGCCAGGTCTCTAATGAAGGAAATAACGAGACAAGGACCACTGGGGCCTGGTAGCTGGGCCACTCACCAGGTTCCAGGCAGTCCATCTGGAAATAGAAAGTTCTATTTTGTTATACATTTGAAACTGGAAAACGACTGTGCTATTTCAAGTTGTCTTTTTGTTTTTTTTAATTTTAAGAAACTGCCTTCTCCATGAAGAAGTATTATGTGACAAACATTCCAAGTCCCCTCTTATGGTAATACTGCTCTTTGCAAATGGCTCGGATCCAATCCAATTGAACATAATAAAATGAAACAATCTGTGCTATCTCCAGTAGCTTTCATCTTTACCATGCTAATCATTCCTAAAACCAATGAGCATGGTTTTAAAAAGAAGAAGAAGAGGAGGAAGAAAGAAAAGACACATTCTGCCTCTCCCGATACCAGCCTCCTTGGCAGCTGGGGCTTGTGCTTCCTGTCACCATCATGAACCTCTCAACAGGGTCCTTGGGAAAAGCCTGCCCCATTGTGCTGAGGTCAAAGTTTACATGTGAAACAAACTTATCACAGTCATCATAATGTCCCGTTGCTTGTGATGGCTCACAATGACACATAACTGTATCCACAATGAAGATTGCCATCCCATTCTGCAAGGTTGCTGAGAACTGCCTAGGGAACAGTTTGGCCACCACCAGGACCTGGTCTCTGGCAATTAGCAATGACAATTTATCTCCATCTACACAAAATGGCCAGAGCTCAGATCACATGGTTCCTGCCTCAGGTTAGTGGTGACAGATCCCTATTGGGCTCATATGGATAGGACTATGGGGCACAGTTTCTGGACAGTCTGGAAATCACCCATTCACTCATTCACTCACTCATTTGCACATATGAATAATCTCCAGGCACTGTGCCACACAGACCACGCACTGTGCCACGCAGACCACGCACTGCGCCATGCAGACCCTGCACTGTGCCACAAGGAATGGAAGATTAAATACATACACATATACATCTATTTTAAACATAGTGGGCTATGTGCTAAATGAGAAGTAAGAACACAGAACTGGGAGCGAGGAAAGGAAGAAAGGCTCCCCGTCTCCCTGTTCCCTCCTCCTCCTGCAGCTACAGATGTAGCCCAGGAGGCTGCAACAGAGTTGATCTATGTGGCGTCACTCCCGTCCTCTCCCATCGTCACTCCCATGCACTCCCATCCTGCCTCTCCTGCTCTTACACACCCCAAAGATTTGGAACTCTGTGCCATCCTCTGCAGGCTCCAGCCCCTGAGTCCTCCTAGGTCAGGTCCTTACCTTTCATGGTGACCCTTCATCCAGTGGGAACCTAACATCCACTAGACTCTCCCAAGTTAAATCTGAATGACACCAGTCATGGCTGTTTCCTGTATTTCTTTAAAAATCTAGGGAGAGGGTATTGGGCATAGTGGCTCACACCTGTAATCCCAGCACTCTGGGAGGCCAAGATTGGTGGATCACCTGGACTCAGGAGTTTGAAACCAGCCTGGGGAACATGGTGAAACCCCCATCTCAGCAAAAACAAACACAAAAATTAGCAAGGCATGGTGGTGCGTGCTCGTGGTCCCACCTACTTAGGAGGCTAAGGTGGGTGGCAAGCTTGAGCCCGGGAAGCTGCAGTGAGCCGTGATCATGCCACTGCACTCCAGCCTGGGTGACAGAGTGAGTCTCCAAAAAAAAAAAAAAAAAAAAGCCTTGGCAGGCAGGAGTAGTTGCCTCCCAATTGTTTGGGGCTAGATTCATCCACTTGCAACATGATTTGAATGATGGATTTTCCTGTTTCCTTCCAGGTGTCTCTCAGCGTTGATGGGCTTCTCAAAGAGGCAGGTAAACTTGGGAAAACAGGCTGAAACACATATCAGATATCCCAGGGACACGTGCATGATCATGGGGAGAGTTCTAGAAAAGAAAGGACAACAAAGGACCAAAGGAAACCTTTGAGTAGTCTGAGTATTTTACAGACTCTTTCTTCCAGTGGAGACAATAATAAATGTTAATAATAAGAAATAACTGTCTACTTACAAACCCCTTACCATGTACTAGACACAACGCACATGCTTTGTATTTACGAACTCATTCACTCTCCACTGCAACTCTACGAGGCAGGCACTATTATTTTTTCTATTTCACAAATTTAGGCCCGAGGCCCAAAGCAGTAAATAATTCGGCCAAAGTAGAAGAGTTGGCACATGTGATTTGAATCCAGACGTCCATTTTCTGTGATATCAGCAGGCCATGAAAAGAATTTTGCAATATATTTATTTAAGCTCCTTTACACAGTGTGGCACCCTTTGACTCAGTGAGCCTACTTCTGAAAATGTAATCTTAGGAAATAGCTCAATATTATTAATATACACTATATTTATTGATTCAAAACATTCACTTGTTACTTATTAGCCTACTTACAATAAGGAAAATTTAGAAGCAATCTAAATTTCCACTATTAGGGGAATAGTTAAAACAAACAAACAAACAAAAAAACAAAAAAACACTATAGACCATGCACGGTGGCCCATGCCTGTAATCCCAGCACTTTGGGAGGCCGAAGCGGGTGGATCACGAGGTCAGGAGATCGAGACCATGCTGGCTAACATGGTGAAACTCCACCTCTCCTAAAAACACATACACAGAAAATTAGCTGGGCGTGGTGGTGGTTGGTGCCTTTAGTCCCAGCTACTCAGTAGGCTGAGGCAGGAGAATGGCATGAAACTGGGAGGCAGAGCTTGCGGTGAGCAGAGATCACGCCACTCCCCTCCAGCCTGGGCAAAAGAGTGAGACTCTGTCTCAAAACAAACAAACAAACAAAAAAAATTATAGTAGTAGCCACTAAGTGGAATTTGTAGCCATCTTAAAAATGGTGTACATGAAGAGTCTGTAATACTGTGGAAGGGTGTTATAACGTTAAGGTCAAGAGCAGAACCAAAACTTCTACAGACAGTGTGATTACAAATATGTTTAGATGCCAGGATAAGGGGTATACAGTAAAAGAAAAGAAGCAATGTTTTCCATTTGGTTCCATCTGAAACAGCTATCAGGAAATGATTTGTTTCTGGGCATATCTGTTATCTCCTCTTAACCCAAAGCCTCTTAAATCAGTGCCTCTAGAAAACTCAAACTGATTTTTTTTTTTCCTGAGATATTTCGCATGGAAAAATAAATTATATCATTGGATTTAATATCTAAGTTGGATAGGTAAAGCCAGGTTCTTTAGCTGATAGAAAAGAAGCCACGCAAAAAAGCTTGGAATCCTCAGAGCTGGTCATACAGTGTATTCAAAATTGATGAGGCACACAGATATCACCTGGAGATAACTTTGTCCATACTTGTTCTCAGGTGCAGAACCAAATCACAGTACCTCCTTCCTCCAGCTCTACTTTGGAGCAAATTGAGTCCAAATTAGATCACCCGTTTCGTCCAATTGTATAAACCACGGCAATACTGTTTGGGAAAATCTAATAGTGTTAATCTAAGAACTGCTCCTGTGCCCACAATGGAATCAAACAAATAATCAATAAGCCTCTAGATATTATAACATCACTGAGTGAAGAGACAGAGAAGAGATTGTGTTTGCAAAGGGAGCTGCTTAAATGGGATCAAGTCACAATGCAGGAAGGACAAAGCCAACACAAAAAAATGATGACGACAAAACCAGGTTGAGTAACATAGTTTATCCTAGACATGTTAACAGTGACAGAATTTTCTAGCAGAAAGCATTAGATTGTGTATCCGAATAAGGCAGGCATTTTTTTTTTTTTTTTTTGAGATGGAGTTTTGCTCTTGTTACCAAGGCGGGAGTGCAAAGGCGCCATCTTGGCTCACTGCAACCTCTGCTTCCTGGGTTCAAGCAATTCTCCTGCCTCAGCCTCCCAATTAGCTGGGATTACAGGTGCCTGCCACCATGCCCAGCTAATCTTTTGTATTTGCAGTAGAGGTGGGGTTTCACCATGTTGACCAGGCTGGTCTCAAACTCCTGACCTCAGGTGATTCACCCACCTCAGCCTCCCAACATGCTAGGATTGTAGGCATGAGCCACTGTGCCCAGCCACATTTTACTAGGGATTTAAACATCTCATTCAATAATCAACACCATCCCTGTGGAATTGTTATTATTGTCCCTACATTACTGATGGATACATACGAGGTTCAAAGAGCTTAGTTCACTTGCCCTCTTCTCACAGGTCCACTAGGCAGTGCACCAGTATGGACTCTGTGTGGGGGCTCCAGCCCCACATTTCCCTTCTGCACTGCCCTAGCAGAGGTTCTCCATGAGGGCCCCGCCCCTGCAGCAAACTTTTGCTGGGGCATCCAGGTGTTTCCATACATTTTCTGAAAACTAGGCGGAGGTTCCCAAACGCCAGTTCTTGACTTCTGTATACCCACACACTCAATACCACATGGAAGATGCCAAGGCTTGGGGTTTCCACCCTCTGAAGCCACAGACTGAGCTATACATTGGCCCCTTTCACCCATGGCTAGAGTGGCTGGGACACAGGGCACCAAGTCTCTAGGCTACACACAGCAATGGGACCCAGGGCTGGGCCCATGAGATCATTTTCTCCTCCTGGGCCTCCAGGCCTCTGATGGGAGGGGCTTCCGTGAAGGTCTCTGACATGGCCTGTAGATATTTTCCCCATGGTCTTGGGGATTAACATTAGGTTCCTTGCCACTTACACAAGTTTCTGCAGCTGGCTTGAGTTTCTCCCCAGAAAATGGGTTTTTCTTTTCTATCACATAGAAATGCAAATTTTCAAACCTTTATGCTGTGCTTCTTTTATAAAAGTGAATTTCTTTAACAGCACCCAAGTCACCTCTTGAATGTTTTGCTGCTTAGAAATTTCTTCCGCCAGATACCCTAAATCATCTTTCTCAAGTTCAGAGTTCCACAAATCTCCAGGGCAGGGGCAAAATGTTGCCAGTCTCTTTGCTAAAATATAACAAGAGTCACCTGTGCTCCAATTCGCAATAAGCTCCTCATCTCCATCTGAGACCACCTCGGCCTGGACATTATTGTCCATGTTGCTATCAGCATTTTGAGCAAAGCCATTCGACAAGTCTCTAGGAAGTTCCAAACTTTCCCACAGTTTTCTGTCTTCTTCTGAGCCCTCCCAACTGTTCTAACCTTTTCCTGTTACCCAGTTCCAAAGTCACTTCCACATTTTCAGGTATCTTTTCAGCAATGCCCCACTCTACTGGTACCAATTTACTGTATTAGTCCATTTTCACACTGCTGATAAAGACATACCTGAGATTGGGAAGAAAAAGAGGTTTAATCGGACTCACAGTTCCACATGGCTGGGAAGGTCTCAGAATCATGGTGGAGGTGAAAGGCACTTCTTACATGGTGGTGGCAAGAGAAAAACAGTGGAAACCCCTGATAAATCCATCAGATCTCATGAAACTTATTCACTATCACAAGAATAACGTGGGAAAGACCGGCCCCCACGATTCAATTACTTCTCCCTGGGGCCATCCCACAACACGTGGGAATTCTGGCAGACACAATTCAAGTTGAGATTTCGGTGGAGACACAGCCAACCCATATCAGCCAGTCAATAGCATCTTTAAGGCCCAGTTTCTGTATCTTAAAATGGAAAAAACAGTACGTGTCTACGTGTTAAGTGCATAGTACAATGTCTGGTAGAAAGTCCATACTCAATGCATGTTGGCTCTTAATAGCCTTATCATTACATCACCTTAATTATTTTTAAAAAGCACACCACTAACATAACTAGCATAAGCAAATACTGAACTCTAATTCAGTAATTCAATGATGAAACACCTGCCTAAGTGTTTAGGAGTGAAGTGACTGCTGTCTGCAACTTATTTAGCATTTTGTTTGTTTGTTTTTGTTTGTTTCTGAGAGGAGGTATTACTCTGTTGCTCAAGTTGAGTGCAGCAGTGCAATCATAGTTCACTGCAGCTTCAATCTCCTGTAGTCCAGCAATTCTCCTGCCTCAGCCTCCCAAGTAGCTGGGACCACCACCATGGGTAGCTAATTTTTTATTTTTGTAGAGAGAAGGCCTCCCTATGTTGCCCAGACTGGTCTTGAACTCCTGGACTCAAGCAATCCTCTCACCTCTGCCTCCCAAAATGCTGGTATTACAAGTGTTAGCCACTGCACTTGATGTACAACTTATTTTGAAATAAATCGTAAAATAGACTAATGGCTAGAGGAATGGTAAACGGATAGAGATGCAGATAGAGGGAAATGTTAATTGTAGGTGGTGCATATCAGAGTACTTACAGTACAATTCTTTCAACTTTTGTGTATGTATGCATTTTTTCATAACAAACTGTTGGTGTGATGGCAGAGCAAGAAGAATGACAATAAAGAATAAAATACTGTGGGTAAATCCCACAACCTAATGAGGAGCAAAAGAAACAAGACAGCAAAGAATGCACACTGGGTTACTGTTTATATGAATTCAGCAACAGAAAGCTATGGTGATAGAAATCAGAATAGTGGTTAGCTCTTAATGCTGATGGTACTTCTTGGTTAGAAAGGGGAACAGATGAGCCTTCTGAGGTGTTAGAAATGTTCTCTGTCTTGATCTGAGTGGTGTTTACACAGTTGTATAAATAAGTATGAGTTCATTGAACTGTACATTTAATATGTGTGCACCTTACCATAGGAATGATACATCTCAAGTTAGATTCTGATGCAAGCAGCTCACATTTTCTGAATGCCCTCCTCTTCCTGTGCCAGGCATTCTTTCTAGGCACTTTCTGATGCATTCACTTGGAAAACCATTTCAGATAATTGTCTGACAGAATACATTATTTAAGCCTTTAAATGCCATGTGAAGCAATCTCACTTTCTTAGAAAATGACTGTCATCCCCGAGAGTAAGCTTGGCCTACAAGGAAATTATAAATGTGTGAAACTCCTCAGCCTCCTAGCCCTTGTCCTATACCTTTGGGCCTTTTCTTCCTTCTTTCACAATCAGATTCCCTCAAAAAACAAACAAACAAACAAAAAGGATGCCTTGCTGACCCCAAATCTCTTCCCTCTGGCATAAGATTCTGCTACTGGGATAGAGAAAAAAGAAGCCACCTTCAAATAACATCACACAGAAATTCATCTACAGGGTGGATGTCCTGGTCAAAGCCTAGACTCCTCTTCTCTCCTCTGGGAGATATTCCTTTTCAGATGGCAAGCCTCTCCCTCTTTTTCACCCTAAGATTGTCCCTTTCCAAAGCTCCCTTATGGCCCAACCCACTGGATCATAGGTAGAAGTCACATCCAGATTTGCTCAGGAGCAACCTGGAAGGAGGTCTTGACAAGAGATAGAGGATCTGTTTTGGGCAACAAAGACTTGGCTGCCAGGTCCATCCCTAATACCTGCCAAATTGTGCTTGATGTAAATCTAAAAGTAATAGCTCTTGGATGCAGACAATATGGAACCACAGAATGATTTCTGCAAAATCAATCGCATGGAAGATGCAGTAGAAATAGAGATGCATTAAGATTTAGGACAGCAAGACTACTATGATAACCTGAGGTACTTCTTTAAAAGATAGTTTCCCAAGTTCCTCCTCAGACTTACCGAATCAGAAAATCTGGGAGTGATACCCAGAATATGCTTATTTTAACAAGCTCACATTGGTGATTCTCTAGCATGTGAAGCTGGAAGATCAAAGACTCTTTGCAAAGAGTCCTTTCAGAAAAACAGTCCTTTCATTTATCCCCGCTTACTCACCTATCCATGCACCCATCCACCCACCCATCCATCCATCCATGTACCCACCACTCCACACATCCATGTATCCATCCATCCATCTATCCATCCATCCATGTATCCCATCGCTATATATGTGCCGAGTGTTATCTTTGTGCCATGCCACTAACTGCATCTTCCTTGATGGTCAAAGACCAAGTTTCCTTACACCAACTAGTTTTACAGAGAACTACATCAACTTAGGCACATTCAATTATATAATCATCAGTTCATATATGACTATCATTTTTAAAAAAACTTACATTAATTTCCCTCATTTTTCCTCATTAATCTGCATAAAACCTTCTAACTTCTGTTATCACCATCCCTGCATAAAGGACCACCTGGATTTTAGGAGAGTATTATGTGGAACATAACCATTGAATGCTTGGCTTGAATCTTTCTTTCAGGGTAACTTGCACCATGAGCTGAGAACACCTGAGTCTTACGGGCCTGAGGGTCGTCATGCCCAGATGTATAGAACTGATTACTTTTACAGACATCTCATTACAAGTGAGTAAAGATACTCCATGGAGAATACACAGAACAGATTCTTCTTTTTCCAGAAAGCTAAGAGAATTCGGGTACCAAAGCAAGCTCCGAAGGTTCTGAAGTTCTTTACTTTTGACATCAAGTCTTCAAAACAGCTATGTATGTATATAGTAAATATAGCAACTGAGGTAGAGATTCAATAAAACAGATCTTGTTTTAACAAGAGGACATAAAAATAAGGTGACTAAATGGAGAACTCCCAAAGCTACACAGGCTCCTTTGGGAACAAGTGCTGCATATGTCTACGGGCAAGTCATACATCCCAGTAGCTGATGGCACAGGGACCTATTGTCTCTTATGGCTCTCTGTTCCCTTCAGACTGTAAGAACCTTGAAGGTAGAGACAATTTCCTTCTTTCTGACCAATGGATCTTTTCGTGCCTGACAGTCCTAACTCAATAAATACCTGCTCTGTTGTGGAGAGATTTCCTTTTGGGGTAAGAAGGTGACAAAATGAGGCAGTTGTCATCTCCAATAGCTTTAAGCTAAATCAAATAAATGATTTTCATGAAGTGACAGTCTCCTTTCATATGAACTGTTGAGGATGGTAGAGAGCAAGTCCAGACGGCCGAAGGATAGGTAGTATCAGCCCAGTCACTCAGCAGCAACAAACATGAACTTAGTTTTGAATATACCACAAGCCAAACATTATACTAGAAAATATGAAGATGAGTCCGATCATTTTCTGTCTTTCCTAGCTGGAGGTGGGGATGTCTTTGACCTATGACCCAAATTATGGCCACTTTTGGGGTCAGACATTACAAGTCAGGTACTATTTTTCACACCAGAACATGGGTATCTGGAATTAGCTGTGCTTCCTCAGTCTACTCTGCTATCTGAACCACAACACAACCCCTTATCCCTCACCCTTTGACACTGACCCTGACCTGTGGCTCTTTAGTCTGTCCCACCATATACCAATAGCCACCAACTGGTAGACCTAAAGCACAAATGTCACTGGTATTTCCTTCAGTCAACCAGAGGCTCTCCCCTTATATACACCCTTTACTCCCAACCTTGGTTGCAAAAGAGAATTACTTAGGGAATCTAGAAACTCTTGATGCCCAGGCTGTATCCTTATTGAATTGAATCAGACTCTCCAGAAGAAAACCAGGCATCAGGATCTTTTATAGTTCCCCATATGATTCCCATAGGGTTGAGAACCACTGAGAGAGGACATCTTTCCCCCACTTGTCTCGAATTCATCAATCTGTGCATTTGGTCATGGAAAGGCTCCTAGGCATTTTGATGTGGTCTTTGCAGGGGGTGTTATCAGTGTCTGAGCCTTCACTCTATCCAGCAAATTTTCATGAGCTCTTTGATCTTCTGCCAAGACACCGGCCTTCCTATCACAATGGGAGTCAACGCTACTGGTTCTCACATCCTAGAAGTGGATGGATGGATAGATGGATGAATGGACAGATGAATGGATAAACAGGTGGATGAATGCATGAATGAAGAGATGGATGGACAGATAGATGGATGGCTAACCCTGTGAAGGTTTTTGTTATCATACCTGAAATGCTTTATTAGTGTTATCTTTTCAAATGTTTATGTCCTCAGTAGATGGTCAAGTTCCAAAAGACAGACATCTTTATCTCTCTTTGCTTTCTCAGGGCCAAGCACAGTACTTGGCTGGTGGCAGGTACAGCAATAGGTAAAAAATACACGTCTTTTGAAAAATAAATGGAATTTAGTTCAATATCCTTATTTCTAAGTTGGTACAATATTCTTCCAGGAACATAATTTCTCAGTAATGAAAAGAATGAGAACCTTGACGTAGAGATGGCCCATTGATATTTTACTTTCATACTCTACAAGGAAATACCTAGCGGCAAGTTCAGATAAACATTCTAATTAGAAGATGGTCTTACTAATTTCAAGAAAAAGTGGGCAGACAAGCATTTTTAAAAACATTACATTATGTTAATATTAAATGTCTGGCTCTGATAGAACTCCCTCTTTTCACAGATGGGAAACTAAGGTCTAGCAAATAATTTACTTCAGATCTTGAACCCAGAACTCTTTTTATTTTAGTCCAAATCTCTTCCCAGTATGCTATGCTCAACCTAGGAGTTGAATGCAACAAACAGGTTTTTCTTTTGAATCAAAGGAAGAATTTTAAAATGACGTACCCTCTTCCCCCATGCTCGTTACCCCAACCATGTCCTATTTTCAGAGTAAACTATCCAAAGTGGCATTGACGACTTGGTATTTTTCATCAAACTAATTGCATTCTCGTGATACCTGCATAGACAGTGTAATTTATATATGAGCTGTTTGAGAATACCAAAAGGAAAACCAAAGGAGCCTTTGTTGTATTACCCATGGTACAAGGATGGACTCGCATTTCTAGTGGGAGAGAGGGACATCGCTGTTAAAAAACACCGTTCAGCTGACTTTGGAAACTACAAGGCACCATAACTTCCCAAATTGGCAAAACTACCTGCTATGGATTGTAGTAAAGTGTGTTTTTAAATTATTTCAGAACCATAAAACCTCTCCGTAGAGAGTGCTTTGAAACTGCAAATTAAATATAGAACATCTATGAACTGTATCCATTTTTACAGTAAGTATATATTTCCATGGGGGTTTGTACCATCTTTTTTGTCTAGTTACACTAGTTAATAATGCAGTGAATTTGCAGTAATAGAGTAAATGTTATTTTGATGACACTATTTGATTAAATTAAAGATGACATTAAAAGGACCATTTCAATAAAGAACCGAAATATTCAGAAGTAGCTGGAGCTGAGTGTTTAAGTCAGCTAGTCTGGCGGTCTTAAAAGGACCAAATGGAATTTCCTTCACCGTGTGAATGATGAGCAAGTTAAGGAACAATAGGACCAAATAATATATGGGAGAATATGAAGGCTCAGATTCCAAGACCCAGGCAATTTTAGTTATTTGAGGCAGGTGTACCATGCGCCAGAAAACAGCTCGTGTGGCCTTGGGAAAATGTAGAAATGCATTAAGTAAAACGAAAGTGAGAGGGCACTGAGATTTGCAGCAAAATGTGCTGATGTGGTGACAGTGAATTGAGTTGTTGCACAAACAAAAGAAAGGGAGGATTAGTCATGTGTCCCCCCACGCCCAGCCTCTTCTCTGCAAATTCACAAAGGCACAAGTGGGCCAGCCACACCAGCGCAGGGACAGCTTTGCGATTAAAATGGGAGAAGAGAGTCCTAATTCTTTTGTTAAGGTCTCTATTCCTATGGTGTTTGCCGAATAAAAGTTCTTCTCCTAAGGGAGAGGCTCACATGCATAATTCAAACAATTGTTTGAAAATCTCTTGACTTAAGTTTTCAGAGACAGAATCTATCTGAAGAGACATTCCTCAGTAATGTGACTGAGTTATGAATCATGGGTATTTCACCAGAAAGCAGTCCCAAGATTAAAGGTGTGCAGCAGTAGACATTCTCAGTTCCCACAGAAACACCTGTTCTGGTGTCTCAGCTCCAAAGATAGGTGATCCCTATGTCTACAACGAGCCACTGGCTGTTGACAAGTTCAAGCCCGAAGCATTCACATTTGTGGCTGTTTTTACAACTAAAGAGAGATGGGGGAAAAGAAAAACAATTCAGCTCAAGCTAATATAATTCTTTCTTGTGATCTCAAAAGAGCATTATTAGACGCTAAGTTTTCTCAGATAATTATCTGGTCGTCACGCATGTCGGTATCTCAAAATAATTATTTCCTCACAGAAAAGGATGGCGGTGTGGTTTGCTGGAAAACTTGTGTGCCCTGCATTTCAGTAAATTTGCTTCTTGAAGGGCAGATACCTCGGATTGCAACATTCATGGTGTTTTCAATGTCCTGCGTACAAAGCGGGAGCATTTACTATCTTCCCAGTGCAAATCGCTTAGACACAAAGGATGATATAAAACTTCACATGAGGCAAGTCTATTAAACAAAGGACGTGAATAACACACACTATGAGGCTGAGATCCTTAAGGCTGAATGGAGTCCTCAAGCTGCCAGGAAATTTGTTCTCACCAAAGATACGCACGTACTGTGAGGGACTGCAACTACTCAGAAGCGACCGTAGCAAACTTTCTTTACAAAACATCCTATTTCCCAGAAATTCTCAGGCCTACATGTTCGAGACACTCTCCTTCACAGTTTCCAAAAGTGGGCACAGCATGTCTTCGTGACCTCCTGTTGCCCTCTCTGTTTTCCCTACAGGTCTGAGGCTGGGGTCAGCAGATCCCAAATTTCTTGTTCGTGGCACACTCCCGAAACTCAAAAATGCAAAAGGAATTTTTGATGTGTGGGCAAAGAGATTAAAAAGTGAAAACAGAGGAATTTCTGGGCAATGAAACTATTCGGTATAATATGATATGATATGATGTATGACAGATATATACCATTCCACGTCTGTGAAAACCCACAGAATATGCATGAACCTACGGACTTTAGGTGATGATGATGTGTCACTGTAGCTCAATCAATTAAAACAAATACAGGCCTAGCGTGGTGGCTCACGCCTGTAATCTCAGCACTCTGGGAGGCCGAGGTGGGCATATGACTTGAGGTCAGGTGTTCAAGACCAGCCTGGCCAACATGGGGAAACTCCATCTCTACTAAATAAATAAATATATCTATATATGTGACTATATGTCTATATGTGTCTATATACACACACACACACACATATATATATAAAATTAGCTGGGTGTGGTGGCGTGTGATCTCAGCTACTCGGGAGGCTGAGGCAACAGAATCACTTGAACCCAGCACGTCAAGGCTGCAGTGAGCCGAGATGGCACCACTGCACTCCAGCCTGGGTGACAGAGCAAGACTCCATCACAAAACAACAAACCTCCAAAATCTAAACAAATACACAGATCTAGTGGGGATGTGGATAGTGAGTGAGCCAGGGCTCTGCAGGAGGTATACGGGAACTCTCTGTACTTTCTGCTCAATTTTGGCTCTCAAACTAAAACTGTTCTAAAAAAAGATTTGTTTGCTTTTTTTTTTCTCCTAAAGTGAAAAGAAGGCCAAAGGCCAGGGATGGTGGCTCAGGCATGTAATCCCAGCACTTTGGGAGGCTGAGGTGGGAGGCAGGATCACTTGAGGCCAGGAATTAGAGATCAGCCTGGGAAACACAGTGAGACCTCACCTTTACAAAAAATAAATTAGCCAGGGGTGGTGACACACAACCACAGTCCCAGCTACTTGGGCGGCTGAGGCAGAAGAATTGCTTGACTTTAGGAGGTTGAGGCTGCCATGATTGGGCCACTGCACTCCGTCCAGCCTGGGCAATAGAGCAAGACCCTGTCTCAAAACAAAAAACAAAAATAAATTTTAAAAATAAAAAGAAACAAGAAAATTAAAAAAATACAAAAAATAAAGTTAAAAGAGATTTCATAAAAAACAAATATGAACAATTTGCTGGTTTAAAAAGTGCGGTTATTATCCCTGCAGCATGGTGTCCCTGTACGAGGTGAACTTCGCACCATCCTAGTTGTGATCCACACTCACATGTTCCAGTAAAAATAGAATCTCTTTTGGCCCAAGCTCTCTGAGACTCTGAATAACTCACAGCTCTCACTTGCCTCAAGTCTGACCTGAGTGTTGCGGCACACCTGACTCATCTCCTCAATGCTCCTCTCAACGGATTTCACTGACATTGTATGTGCAGCTGGGGAGAATATCTATTTTAGAGCACGCCGGACAAGTGGTGGCCCGTATGTGAAGATGTGCTGAACATCATTTGAGCACCCGCATTGCAGATCTAGCATATGGCCCCGGTCTCTGACCCCTGCAGTTTCTCCTCCAGCTGACCCTAACAGCAAAGTCTCCTTTTCCTATGGGGCAAAATTTGATATAGTCTTCAACTGTCACCATCTCTCTGCAGAGTTCCCTGATCGGGAAAGAATACATTCCCAGTGCTTTGTGGGGGACAATGCAGAGGATCACCTGAAGCCAGGAGTTTGAGATTCGCCTGGGGAACATAGTGAGACCCTGTCCCTACAAAAAATTAAAAACTTAACCTGGCTTGGTGGCCTGTGCCTGTGCTCTCAGCTACTCAGGAAGCTGAGGCGGGAGGATCTCTTGAGTCCAGCAGCTTGAGACTGGAGTGAGCTACAGTCATGCCACCACCGTACTCCAGTCTGAGTGACAGAACAAGACCCTGTCTCTAAAAAAAAGAAAATAACAAATAAATAAATCAATGGAACAACTTGATCATGTAGCTTTGCTTCCCCATAGCACTTTATACAATTTTTATTATAGCACCCACCACCCCTCACCCCAGACTCCCATTACAGGAATTTATTTATGTGCCTATGCTTCTACATCAAAAAAAAATCATTGAGGTCAGGTCTGTATCTTATTTGTTCTTATTTATGTGGCTGTTTCCAGGCCCCGGCACTGGCTTGGGCTTTGCTGCTGCTCCACAAGTGAATAAAGGAAATGGGGCATTTGTGCAGCTCCATTATTTTTAGCAAGCCACTAAGTTATCAATGCAGATTTTCAGTAAAATATAAAAGTTTCACCATTCATCTATCCATGCATCATTTATCCATCCTTCCACTCATTCATCCATGTATCCATTTATCTGTACATCCACCCAACCATCCATGCATCCATCCAATTACCCAACCATCCAACCATCCAACCATCCATCCCTCCATCCAACCACCCATCCACCCA
>NC_045450.1:63670497-63679040 GCF_002776525.5 Piliocolobus tephrosceles | reverse complement strand
CAACCATCCATCCCTCCATCCAACCACCCATCCACCCATCCATCCTTCTATCCACTCAGCCATCTATCCATCCATCCACTGACTCAACCATCATCCATCCAAGCATCCAACCATACATCCACCCTACCATACATCCACCCAACCATCCAACCATCCATCCATCCATGCATCCATCCATCCATCCATTCAAAGAATATGCAATCATGCCTACTCTGCCAGGCATTTTTATGGGAGATCTTAAAAAGTTAAAAAGAAAAGGAAAATAAAGAAAAGATGACTAGGAAATGAGTAAGATATGGTCCTTGCCTTGACATGTGTTGCCATGGAAGAGGAGAAGTAAAATATGAAAGCAAAGACTACGTGTTCTTCATCTTTTTGTTCCCTGCAGCATTTTGCACAGGGACTTGGATTCAGTAGCAATTTGTAAATGACTACTGAATTAATGAATGAATAAAAACAAACACAATACAAGGCAGTAAGTGAAAAGGTCAAATAAACGCGAAGCCCAAAAATGCTACAGAAGAGTGGAGAGTGCATCAATCACGCCCAGCTGGGAACCTCAGGGTAGGTGGAATCTGAGCTGAGACAGAACGTCTGGCTCAACTCTGAAACCAGGTGATGAGAGCAGGCATTCCAGGAAAGAGTTTATCCATTCATGCATGCGCTCTCTCCTGTCATGGCCTATCGAAATGCTTGGCACAGAGGTGGACCTCAACAAGAGGTTTTGTTTTGAAGTGCGGTACCCACTGGGCTGAGCTGAGTATTGAGGCAACAGTGGAGGGGACACAGCCTCCGCCCCCAATGAGTCTCTTGGGACAATGACTCTGAAGGAAGCCAACAGTAAACTGGGGGTTAGGAAGACAGTATGTAGCCATAAAACAGCAATTTAAACTGCATAGAGTGGAGCAGAGGTCCTAAAGGGACTGTTGATGAATAGGTTTCTAATTTGACTAGGTTTGAATCTTGTATTTGCAATTAGCAGCATCCATTTGCATACAATTAGTGTGCAAAGCCCTTAAAAAGAGTTTGTTCTCTAAAGTAGGTTAAATATGCCGCCCACCCCCACTATAATTGAGCCTGCACTATTGATTTGTTTTACAGGTCTATTATCCTATATAGACCAAGGAGAAACTTTGGCTCAGTCTAGGTCCAAAGGGGAACACTTAGTTATTTTCCCTGCCTGATCAGAACCAAGGCTGAACTTCCCAGGAGCTCTAACTTAGGAGGTCATATTATCAGGAGTGGTCATTGATGATTGAATTGAACAGTCAATTCGGTTAGTATATGGCCAGATTGTCCACCACCACCATCAACAACAACAACTGGAAAAAAAAAAAAAAAAAAATCCAGGGAAGCAACAACCACAAATCAGAGAAATGGCTGACTTGTCATGAGCATTTTGTGGTTTTGCTATAGCCTTTGCTGGCCCATCCATCTTCTGAGCCAGCTTCAGGTTTCCTTTTGATTTCTGTTTCTCTCTGTGGAATTATTCTAGAAGCTTGGGCACGTGCCTCTAAAGTGCAGATTTATTCATGTACTCATTCACTCACTCATTCAATAAACACCTGTTAACAGCTAAGCCTTCTGCTGGGCACCAGGGATACGTTGGTGAACTGAAACAAACACATGCCCTATGGAGCTTACTGTCAAGTGGGAAAAATAGGAATAAATGAACATAAAAATAGGCCAGGCGTGGTGGCTCACACCTGTAATTCCAGCACTTTGGGAAGCAGAGGTGGACAGATCACTTGAGGCCAGGAGTCCAAGACCAGTCTGGCCAACACAGGAGAAACCCCATCTCTACTAAAAATACAAAAATTAGCCAGGTGTGTGGGTACATGCCTGTAATCCCAGCTACTCAGGAGGTGGAGGCAGGAGAATTGCTTGAACCTGGGAGGTGGAGGTTGCAGTGAGCTAAGAACCTGCCACTGCACTCCAGCCTGGGGGACAGAGCGAGACTTTTGTCTCAAACAAACAAACAAACAAACAAAACAACAAAAAATAATGTAAAACTGCAGCTCAGTTCATTGCTGCCAAGAGGAAATGCACAGAACTATGAAAACGTATAGGAGCATTTAATGCAGTCATGGAAGCCTTCCTAGAGGAAGTGACTACTGAGCTGAAATGTAAAGACTGAGTAGAGGCGAAGTACGGGAGAGATCAGCACGTGCAAAAGCCCTGTTGCAGGAAGGAAAGTTCAAGAAGCCAAAAGAAAGAGGGTAGAGGGTTACGATGGTAGCGGTGAGAAATGAGACACGGAAGGTAGGTGGGGGCTAGGTCACTGGGTGGAGGGACTGTAGCTTATGTTTAGGGGCCCGTCTTTACCCTACAAACAGTATAAAATCATTGCTGTGGTTTATCTGGGGGTGGGAAGATTAGACCGGCATACTCAGATTTGAGTCTCAAAAAGATCACTTTGCCACAGTTTAAAAATGGTATGGAGGGAAACCATGGCCCCGGCTGGATTCCACTGCCCTCTCACCCACATCCATTGAAGAGTGTTGCTATCTGCCTTTGGCATGCTGGTGCCTCTTACTCTGCTCAGACCTTTCCTGCCAGCCGCCATCCCGGCTGGCCCCCTTCACAACTGTAAGTATGTGGCTCTCTCTCACCCCTTCCACGGGCCCAGGCCTCATACCACCATCACCTGCTTCCCCAGTACCAGGTGGAACCACAGTCCCCAATTCCACTGGCAATGACTGTAAGACAAGATGGACATCAAGACTGCCACTGTCTCCTGGGATGGGTATTGATGTAGCAGTATAGCTGCTGTGATTAAGTTCGGTTGCTTTTATCTTTTTAATACCACGCCCCCTTTTCCAGCAATAACATGCCTTCTTTACTTCATATCTCACAGTCTATATGGTGTGGATCAAGCTGATCTTGCTTCCACGCTCTAAGGTGTCATTTATTCCACCTCCAGACAGGAGGACAGTGATTGGCTCAATGACTTACATGTGACCCACTGAGGGCCAATGAGAGTCAGCCGTGGGATTCTTGCTGAACCTATAGGGAAGGAGCTTTCTCTTCCACCACTATTCCCTGAAGATTGAGGGTACGGGTGCATGGTGGCCATGTCTGCAAATGAAGTTTACAGAGATGGAAGTACAGATGAGAGATGCAGAGAAATAGAATTATGACCGTGCCATTCAACCATTTAGATTCAGCCATGCCAGATCCACCCTTAGCCTTCCCAGTTGCCAATCAATTCCTATTTTTGGTCTAAGCAAATTAGGGTTGTGTTTGTTACTGGCAATGGAAAACAAAAATTCTGTCCTCATCTGGCCTCTTCTCATTGTCCTACAATCGCTGCCACCTACAACGTCTGGCCTGAGACGAAGCTAATGGGGTGGTGAAATTAAGAGAGGCGGTTGAGTGGGGCTGGAAAGAACTGGATGTTTATGGCTCCAAAAACTGAAAATCTGGACAATGTTATCCTTGGGCCTTCAGCTGCCACACCTCTGCCAAACACCTTGCACTATAATAAGAAAAGACAGTCAGAGCCCCTGCTGCAAAAGTCAGGTTTTCCCCAAAGGTGCAAACCTTCAAGTTTTCCAAAGTCCTAGGCGTGATGCCAGCAGATCATTCCAGATTTCATTTGAAAACTCCCAATTTTATCACTGTGAGTGTCTAAGAGAAACCATTACTAAGACGTTAGCAGAAAGTACTGACCCAAGGATAAAGGAATCCACCTCAAAATTCTTAGCCTATTTAATGGAAGTCATTTTTAAGTTCACTCTTTTTTATGATGTAGAAATCTTCATTTCCTAATACCAGAAACGTGTGTGTGTGTTCCTTTAATAGCCAAGGTTTGCTTTGTCTTTCCTCAAATTCCTCAAAGTTAAATTTCCTCAAATTTAACCTGCTGTAACTTAGCTTTCCAACCCCGTATCTTTTTCATCAGGAGCTGATAAGGCAAAAAAGCCCCTTCCCCTCAGAACAATGGCATGCCACCATGCTTTTGTTGTAACAAACACTGAGAAGTAGTCAACTTCTCCTTTCCTTTTTCCTCAAGGAACTAGCGATCGACTGACTAATACCAGCCCGCTCCAAAGGCACACACATCATGTCATGCATTTGAGCTAAACACCATAATTCAACTGAAAGATTAGGAGGGAATATTGGAAAAGGATGGATTAGACATGGAATCTACAACCTATCAAGAAGGGAGAAGTGAGATCATACTCTCTTTTTGAACCAAAATACAAAAACAAAAACATGTGCTGTATTTCATGGTTGAGAACTTGGTCTCTGGTATCATTGCCCTAATTGAAATGGCAGACTACACCTAGAACTGCACAGCCTTGGAAAGTCTACAAGCCTCAGTCCTTTCATCTGCCAAATAGGAGTATAATAGCTATGTTAGATAATGCATGAAAAGTGCTTAGCATATCCTTTACCTGGAATACAATAAATAATAAATAAATACTGCTGCTACTTTTAAAAAGGTAGGGCTGAAAGCCATAAAAAAGTACACAGATATGGAATGACATGTCAGAATCTACAACGGAGATTTCTCCTGCTAGACAATGTAGGGTGCACGCAACTAGGTGTTCATCCCTCAAGAGGAAAGCCTTTAACTTGTCCTATTTGCTCCACAAGGTAGATCAGGGACAGCTGCAGCGCAATGCTCAAAAGAAGCCATACATATACCTCAATACTTTGTCCAGATGGAGTTAACACGAGCCTGGAGAGGGGGATGAAAAGAATAGAAATGTGTTCATCTGTGAAATTAAAAGTACTACAGCATGACTTACAGCATTATGTGTTGGGGTTGGTCAAAAGCAATAATTAGGCTGAGTATGACTCTGAACACACTCATCGTCACACAAAAGCAATTCTATTGAATGAAGAGAGCTGAGTGTCATGGGAGGGGACAACAGGAAAAAGTCCAGGTTGTAGAAGGAAACATGCTAGAGAAGCTGAGGGCAGGTTGAGCCCCACCCTGTGGAAGGCTCCGTGACAGTGTGTCAGTTTTTCTATTGCTACCATAGCAAATAATCATCGCCTTAAAACAACGCATCTATTCACGACTGCACAGTTGCTGTGGGTTGGAAGTCCCAGGCACAGAGTGGCTCAGGTGGGTTTTCTGTTTCAGGTCTCAGAAGGCCAAAGTCAAGGTGTCAGCCAGCCTAGGCTCTTCTTTGGAGGCTCCGGGAAAGACTCTACTCCCAAACCTATTCAGGTTATTCGCAGATTTCAGCTCCGTGAGCTGCAGGACTGAGGTCCCTGTTTTCCATGCTCCTGCAGGTGGAAGCTCCCTATTTCCTTCTGGCTGTCAGAAAGAACTAGTTCTTAGCTTCTGGGGGCCGCCCATATTTCTAGTCATGTGCCCCCTCCATCTTCAAAGCCAGTGTCAGTACGTGAAATCCTTCCCTGCTTGCAATCTCTCTGCCTCCCCTCTGCCACATCTTTCCAATTCTCTTGTCCACCTACCCCTTCTGATTTGAAGGGCTCCTGTGATAACTCTGGTCTGCACTGATAGCCGTCCTGTTCTAAAGTCAGCTGGTTAGTTACCTTAATTACATCTGCAAGGTCCCTTTTGTCATGTTACATAACACCACCACGGGAGTAATGCCAGGAGAGGAGGTGTCGGGGGCCAAAGTTCTGCCTACCACCGGCCCCAAAAGTGGCTCCCCTGACATAGGGGCTGGAACCGCTGGAACCTCTTCTCGAGTGGGAACCCCTAAGTTTATGCTCTTCAGACAAGCAGAACCACAGGGCATCCAGAGGGACGAGGAGGCAGCGGGCAAGAAGCAGAGCTGTCATGGTCATCTATCAATCAGGCAGCAGAGCTGTCTTCGGGGCTGGGGCCTTTCAGGAAATGGGAGGTTCTCTAAAGCAAAAATTCCACAAGAGACAGACCTTTGGCTCACTCATAAGAGAATGGATTTCTCAGTCTAGCCACCCAGAAAAGACACAGGTTCTGTGATCTGTTAGCTGCGAATGTTCTATGCAACAACAGGAAGATGCTCTGGAAACTTCTAAAAGGGAGACAGGCAGTTCTTTGATGGGACAGTGACAGGGGTCCCAAACAGTGACAATAAATAAATAATAGCTAGTGGTGCCACTGTCTGTGGACCAACCTACCACCTGAGATCCAGGTCTTGAGCAAGTCTGCATTTCTAAACATCCTGACAAACTACGGAGGCAGGTGTTATCTGTCTCATTCTGAGCAACTTAAGGTTCAGAGAGGCTGAGTAAGGCAAGATGCTAGCAGCTGCATGGATGGAGTTGAACTCTCTGTGACGGCACAGGCTGCGTTCTTTCCTCTCCACCAGCCCGTCAGGCCTCCATTGTCCCATTCTTCCTCCCTCTGCCTTTGACTTCCCCTAGAATGTCCTTGGACCTCACATCTAAGAACTAATGATTTAATTACTGGTGTTTTTTTTTTTTCAATGACATAATTAAATATCCACAGCGAGGTAAATCAACCTGAACCTGTTCGAAGGACGCTTAAAAACCACCCTGGGATATTTTATTTTGGAGCTTCTCCTATAGATATTTTGGCTTTTATGGATCTAAAATTAGGTTTCCAATTTAGCCCCTGGAGGCAAGAGGTGAAAATGGTTATAAACAGCATCTAGGTGGCACATTCTTTTTGGCTCTTCAGAAGGGGCTAAGTGAGGGGACAAAGCAATTGCTTTATTGAACAATGCAAGCGATTATCCTCTGGCTTATTATGGTCAGGCGTTATCTGACCACAGAATGTGGCGTGGACAGACACCCCTGAAAATTTCAGGGCCATCCCTGAAAATCCCTAACAGACAGCTCATCAGAGGAAGCGCTTTCCAGCCGAAAGGCTCCCAGCCGACTCTGTGTTCACTGAATTTGCCAGCACTCCTCTGCAAGCAGAAGAGAGCATTTCCTCATTCCTTTCATCTCAGTTAGCACTCAAGAGCAAGATGCACCTGTGCTGTAATAAATGCGGGGATACAGCTGGGGGCGGGGGGTGGGGGGAGAGAAAAATAACAAATGCAGCTAGGGGCTTAAAAAATGGTGTTTGAAGCTAATGACAGCGTTCCTGCCTTTATTGCTTCAGGCAGAAACAGGAAGTTAAAAATCTAAGTGGCTTGAGAAAATATAACATTTAGCAAACTCATTTGCAGGCCTCCAGTTGGATTATCCTAATTTATTTCATTGTTGTGGGGATTTTTCTTTTGGGTACTTTTTTGATCTATTTTTAATGGAAGACTAATGTGCATTCCTTTTCCCCCCTCCCCCGCCCTTCCCCCCCAACAGGGATTTATTGAGCAGTAAGACATTTTTTTTTAAAAAGAAACTTTCTTTTTTAACTTACTTCTTTATGGAGGCAGAGACAGGACTGAGGGGGAAGAAAGTCCCTCTTCACAACCAATTTAATGCCTGCGTGCAGTACCGACTCCTAAAGCTTTATTTCACCTCATTCTTCCAGGAAGGTAAACTATCCTACTGACTCTGAGAAGGTCATCGTGTGATGCCCTCTTGTCCTTGCCACGGCCGTTCTTACACCATGATGCCCTCTTGTCCTTGCTACCGCAGTTCTTAGGCCAGAATCGTGTCTTGCACTGAGCTCCTCTGGGGCTCACTGCCAATTCTGTGGACCACTGCATCCATATGGCCCGCGTGACTCTCAGTGCTCTGAAAAACAAATGCACCACAGAGTTTTCCAGGCCTGCAACGTGTCTGCAGAGTGGAATCACTGCCTCTCTCCTGTGCCCTAGGATGAAGACAGAGAGAAACTCTCTCTTCCAGAGTGAAGCTGACATTTCTTCATTGTGTAAATAAGCACAAAGACTGGTTTGGTCATTTTGTGTGCATCTAGAAACTTCTTGACTATTTCTTCAAAACAGAAAAAGGCAAGGTGCAGTGGCTCACACCTATAATCCCAACCCTCTGGGAGGCCGAGGTGGGCAGATCACCTGAGGTCAGGTGTTTGAGACCAGCCTGGCCAACATGGTGAAACCCCATCTCTGCTAAAAATACAAAAAATTAGCTGGGCATCGTGGCACATCCCTGTAATTCCAGCTACTCGGGAGACTGAGGCAGGAGAATCGCTGGAGCCCGGGAGGTGGAGGCTGCAGTGAGCCGAAATCGCTCACTGCACTCCAGCCTGGGCGACAGAGCAAGACTCAGTCCAAAAACATAAACAAAAGAAAAAACAAATACAGAAAGAGAAAACAGGCAGAGGTGTCTCGGCATTCTTGCAGGGGGAGTAAAAGTAAAATTAATTGGAAGAATTTCCTGAAGTACCACCTTATTTAAGAAAGTCCAGGCGGGGCGCGGTGGCTCAAGCCTGTAATCCCAGCACTTTGGGAGGCCGAGACGGGCGGATCACGAGGTCAGGAGATCGAGACCATCCTGGCTAACACGGTGAAACCCCGTCTCTACTAAAAAAATACAAAAAAACTAGCCGGGCGAGGTGGTGGGCGCCTGTAGTCCTAGCTACTCGGGAGGCTGAGGCAGGAGAATAGCGTGAACCCAGGAGGCGGAGCTTGCAGTGAGCTGAGATCCGGCCACTGCACTCTAGCCTGGGCGACAGAGCGAGACTCCGTCTCAAAAAA
>NC_045450.1:63662267-63670397 GCF_002776525.5 Piliocolobus tephrosceles | reverse complement strand
CTGCCACCTCGCCCGGCTAGTTTTTTGTATTTTTTAGTAGAGACGGGCGGATCACGAGGTCAGGAGATCGAGACCATCCTGGCTAACACGGTGAAACCCCGTCTCTACTAAAAAAATACAAAAAAACTAGCCGGGCGAGGTGGTGGGCGCCTGTAGTCTTAGCTACTCGGGAGGCTGAGGCAGGAGAATAGCGTGAACCCAGGAGGCGGAGCTTGCAGTGAGCTGAGATCCGGCCACTGCACTCTAGCCTGGGCGACAGAGCGAAACTCCGTCTCAAAAAAAAAAAAAAAAAAAAAAAAAAAAAAAAAATCTAGTAGATCCTGGAATGTTTCTAGAGCACAGCTTCATTGCGAAGCGCTGTGCAGCTCAGTGGCTTTTTTGGGTTGCCAGACAAGCCTGTGAGGAAGCCAGGACAGGTGATTATTAGCCTGAAGAGACAGATGAGAAAATGACTACGTGGTGAGATGAAATGACATGTTCAAGGTCACAAGGGCAGTTAAAGTAAGAGCCAGGACTGGCTCCGTGTCCAGCGACTATGAGATGAAGGTCCCTCCATGCTCAACCCATACGAACTAAAGACAGCTTCTGTCTACCAAGAACATAATACACATACCAAATGAGCCCTAAAGAAAAACAATTTTCAGGAACCTGGCAAGCAATGAATGAAGCAAGACAATGCAGGGGAGAAACGGGGGCATACAAGGAAAGTCAAAGAAAAAAAGATGCCAACTTAAAAAAAAATTGTTAGAAATAAAACAAGTAGTCAGATCGAGCGGACAACATAAGCCAACGAACAAAAAGAGAGAAAAAACCGTAAGACTAAAAGGTCAGAATATTTTGGCAGAAGTGGCAGAGGGTATATAAATAGTAACAAGAGAATTACAAAAATTGCTCAAAACAAAACAAACCCCAACACTTGTTTAGTTACAGTATAGACTTTCAAACCTGAATTTCATCTTTTTGATATGGAGACTTTAGATGCATTAAAACTAAGGGTGGATTTCACAATTAGAAAGACAAGTGGCCTTATTATTGTAAAGTTTGAGATTATGTGTTTAAGAAAATCAACCAAATGACACAGCATCAAATTGCTCAACTCAAATCGTGCTTGATATTCCAAGGAAACTGAAAGACTTGGTGCCATTATTATTTGGTTTTCATTTGTTCCAGATATACAGGCAAACCTTTTTCTTTCCTTTTCTGTTTCTTTTTTTGACACAGGGTCTCACTCTGTCACCCAGGGTGGACTGCAGTGGTGCGATCTCAGCTCACTGTAGCCTTGACATCCCAGGCTCTAGCAATCCCCCTACCTCAGCCTTCCAAGTACTTGGGATTACAGATGTACACCACCACGCCCAGCTAATGTTCTGTATTTTTTGTAGAGATGGGGTTTCACCATGTTACTTAGACTGGTCTCAAACTCCTGACCTCAAGTGATCTCCCTGCCTCGGCCTCTGAAAGTGCTGGGATTACACATGTGAGCCACTGCGCCTGGCCTTCAGGAAAAGTTTTCCCATCAGAATCTCCCTCCTGTGTTCTGGACCCAGGTGAATTACCAGGGAAGCAGCTGTGTGGGAATGCCAAGGAACCTCTCCACTTTCACTTAGAGGGCCGTGCTCACTCACTTATAGCGGCTAAGGGTCAGTGTCACAAGCAGCAGTGCAGTCCTAGGAGGCCTCAAGTTGGCTTTTGCAGGATATTGAGACTTGCATTCCCCAGGTGCTTGAATCTCCACAAAAGCAACTGGATGGGTGACCCGCCATTCATTCCAAAGATCCCAATATGATCTTTGGGAAAGAGTCACTCAATTCAGAGTGTTTACAAAGATGTGTACGAAACTCAGGGCCACAGCTTGATGTGACACAGCAAGACAAATCAAATACAGATGTTGTTGTATCTTGACCACCAGTTTTTGTCAGAGAAGACGTTCAGGGTATCATATTGTGATATTTGCCCCCATCACCTGTTTATGACTAGACTCCATTGAAGTGATGCCACAAACGTGTCTTGAGCACCTTGAAGATAAGACAGCTCCTGTCTTCAAGGAGTTCACAGCATGGTAGATAAAACAGACAAGAAATAATTCCAATTCAAAGTGGTAGAGGCTGAAAGATGTAGATGCTGATAAAGTAGGGGAGAGTTACAATTAGGAGAGTCAACTTGTATCTGGAAAGGAAGGGTAGAAAAGATGATCCAGAAGGATGGGATGCGTTGCGCTGAGTCTTGAAAGACAAAAATCAGTCAACAACAATCTCATCATAGGCTCAGATAATAGCACAGTAAAAACAAACAAACAAACAAACAAAAAACCCAAAACAAACAAACTCAGGAAGAATTCTCAGAAATCAGTAAGTCCTTGATTTTGTGTTTTTGTTTCTTTTTCTTCAAACGTCCTTTCCTTGACGAGCTTCTAAAATATCTGCTGAAGGACCTGAAAATGAATCCTTTTGACAACAGAAAATCAGGCAATGGAGGCCTTAGGTAGCAGGAATGGTGGGTTCCCTGTGGCTGCGGCTGCATCTCGGGGACCACATACCACACTTTCAGAAGCTGTGCTCTTTCTGGACATCGGGGAGCCATTTAGTCCCCCAAGTAGTAATGTGCGGTGAGAAAGATTTTCCCTTCAAATTGTGGGATCCGGAAAGAGCTGCAGGAAGTTTAATGGTCTTGGCAGAGCTGCCTTTAACTGCTGGTTCCATCCCTGCAATAGCACACCCTGCTACTTTTCCCGTGTCCCACAGTCTTCTAGATTTTTTCAGCTGCGTCCACGCCATTCACGGGGCCGCACGAAGTGGAGTCTTCGCCCTGTATTTTGTTTATTTCCCAGGATTGATCAATGATGATGTGTCAGAAACTGCAAGAGCAGGGCTGCTCTGATAAAGCTCAATAACCACACGGTTTAGAAGATCTGATAACTCAGCTGCTCTGCAAGTTTATGTGCCTGGGTCCTCCCTGTTTCTCCTGCTAGGAGTTCTCCAAACCTGGACAGGTTATCTGGCCTGGGGGAGTGGACTTGCAGTCGAAGCATATGAACAGGTAGTGAATAGGAAGGTAATCTTGAATGCCAAAGAGATCAGGATTTGCATCCTGGGTTGCTTTTTACTTGTTTAGTGTTCCTTATCTAGGAAAAGGGCACAATAATGCCTGCTTCCCAGGATCTTTCTGAAGATTAAAGGGAAAAGGAGGTTATTTGTAAAGTGCAAAATGAAATGCACATCATATAGAAAGCACTCAAATGGCAACTATTACTTAAGAACCTACCATGTGTTGCTACCTTGATTCGCTATCTAGTTAAAACTTTACAGGAATTTGAAATACTTGCTGTCATTCCCCTTATTTAACAAAACAGGAAGCAGAAGCACGAGAGATAAGGAAAAATAAAGGCAGAAAGGCAGGCTTTCATCCAAAGTTGATCTGATGCAAATCCAAGACTGCTCCATTATATACTTACACATGAGTATCTTATTTCCTTGAAAGAGAGGAGAGGATGGGCAGACGGCAAAGAACCATAGTACATCTCTTTCTAAAGAGCTGTGTTTGACTTGGGACCTCAGCCACGGGATTTGGAATTCATCCCTTCCGGGAAACCAGAGAGAAGTGCATGAAAAGATTTCTCAATTTCTTGCTTATGTTTGCCTGCACAATGATGTCTCAAAATATGTCTCCCCTATGTCTTGTGATGACCATCAAGTTCAGTTAGTTAAGTTCAAGGTCCTCATTAGTGCTCATTCCATTCTGTCTTCTCTTCATCACACAAGTGTGAAAAGCATGTCTCAAACATTCTGAGATGAAGCTACCTTTAAAATGCAACTTTCTCCTTAATTGTGTGAAATAATGTACTCTGGTGGGTTTTTATTAATTCCTTGCTTTTCCCTCATCCCACTGCCCAGAGAGCTACGGGGGTCAGTTTTTCTTCTGTTTTCTTCTTATGATTATTTGGGGCAACAGACTTATTTTCAAACTGCTGTCATGCATTTTTACAGCGTGTCCTCAAAACTGCTCCCAAGAGTGTAAAAGAGAGTATCAAATATGCAAGGGGTAGGCTGCGCTGGAGGTTCTTGACTTTTCAATCAACCTGATGATCTGAACCCCTTATAACTGAAGAGTAATTCTTCAAGATGGGTTGGCAGTGCGAAAAACAACTAGAATTATTAAAGAAGCCTACTACTTTAAAGGGAATTGACTATTACCAAATTCTTTAACTGTGTCAAGCACACACAAAGAAGTACCCACTCTGCTTCTCCATACAAATCACATCCAAGATACTAGAAAAGGAGGGAGCTTCCGTGTTACAATCACGATCATACCTAATTTGAACTTGGGCATATTAAAGAGTTAATGACCCATCAGCAGCTAAACCAGGAGAGACAGAGAGAGGGAAAGAAATGCTCACCAGTGCTCCCACCCACTTTATTTCCCAGTGACCCACATTCATCTACATTTTCCTATGGAGTACAGCACAACGTTTACAGTAAAAAATAAAACCAAAGAAGTTAATCAGCGCCGTCATTAAATTAAGGCCTAAATAAGTGGGCAAAAAGAATCACCACGAGAAAAAAAAAAAAAAAGTAGTGAAAGTACCATCCTTGACTGATATGAAGTACTTTTTTTATTTGGTAACGATACCTCTTTTTTTAAAAAAAATATAATTTCATTGTAAGGGGATTAATTGCCTTTTCAAACCCGGGAAAGGAAACCTGAGAATTTCTTCTTTCCTATGAGTGGGGGGATGCAAATACAATGTGCTGCAGGAATAACAAATGCTCTATTTTCTGAGCACTCTCCCATGATTTATGAAAGGTGTACCTCACTGTGGGAAGACAATGCCATTCGAAATGGTCCATTTCATAAATCTACCCCCCCCATCCCCAGCTTCATATAGGACTACTATGAACTCCTGAATCCAATAATGTTTTCATCCTCTATTGACAAAAAAAAAAAAAAAAAAAAAAAAGACTTTGTTTGGAGGAAGGTAATGATGCGCTTACGAGGAGTAACGGCTAACGCTCTGTCTCCAGGGCTTTCTTTGGCAATGGCCACGGAGCTTCCAAGGCGGGGAAACTTGGATAAACAAAATGAAGAAATAATCAACATGCACGACATCCCTAATGTCCTTTTACTGCTAGTGGCATTAATTATAGGATGGGCCCAATCCTCCAAGCGACCGCAGAACCAAATGATCTGCCTGAACATGCTCTCCACCACATGATAGATTTATCCTTTGCAACTGGGCTATTTCCTATTCATTCATGCACCAGTTCAGTATATCTGCTTGTTTATCTAACTGCGAGAATGCTTCTGGAAGAGGATTCTGAGCAAGATGTGAGGCAATCGGGGACCAATCATAAACTTCAGTGACATTCACGGTTGTGAGTCTTTCTGGTCATAACAAGAGAGAAGTGATATATACATCCCAACGCCATGCAGGCTCCAGAAGACCCTTATGAAATACGAGTAGAGGGGGCAGAAGAAACTTCCTTGGGATCCAAGCAACAGGACAGCACAGACATGAAGAGTGACTGAAAATACATGACCGACACGACTCATTAGAATGAAGCTGTACGTTACACCAGGATCAACTTCTTCTCTTGAAAGACTCTAAGGATCAGCATAAGGAGACAATAAGATAACACACAGGGCCTTGATGTCATGAATACTGAAAAGGAAAGAGAAGTAAACCTGCTGGGTAAGATATGCTTTGTGGTCATTCAAAAGGAAAAGAAAAGTGAATGTAAAAAAAAAAGTAAAGAAAGAAAAACATATGCGAACGTTTAGGGAATTTTAACCTCAGCAGAGATTAGCGCCTTTGAGAAAACCCATATCCCCCCACTCAGATACTAATGGATTAAGAAGCAGATGGAACACAGGATGTTGATGGAAATGACGTAAAAATGTGAATTCGAAAGAACTCCTAACACCGGATACTCCTCCTGATTCCGGAATTTGCATATTTTGACTTGTATTTAAAAAGCAATTTCAAGGTCAGCTTCGGTAGAGAAACACTGGGCTAAGATGGGAAGCAACCCCGTTAAAAATCTACCAATGTTCTGCATATTTATTTTTCTTCTTCTATAGTAAGCAATGACGACTCATAAATCAAAAAATCAGGCAAATAAATACCACAGAGGTTATTTTATACAAAATATGTATTCCTTATGCTGTCTGTTTATACACACAAACATTTCTATTACTCGAATTTATAACGTGTGTAATACATGCATTCATGCTTTAAGAATCTGCATACGTTTACTTAAGATAGAAAAAAAGTATTATTGTCCCAAGTCTCGGAAGACCCTGGCCCAGATAAAATGACAACCACCTCAAATGCGTTTTTGTATAATGGGATGAAAGTAATGTTTATTCTTAAAAGCTTCAGACCTGTGGTGTGTGTGTGTATATCTATTATATAATACATATATAATATATTATATATATTTATATAGATAGATAGATTTAAAATGTCCAGTTATGTAGACTTTATGGTCTAACCATGAATATCCTATCTGGGTGGGGTTATATATATATATATATATATATATATATATGTATGTATATATATGTACTGGTATTATATATATACTAAATATATAATACCAGTATTATATATATACTAAATATATAATACCAGTACATATATACATATATACACACATATATAGTATATATACTATATATTGTATATATGTAGTGTATATATATGAACTGGGTCAACTTGGGCCTTGAACTCGAGCAAAAGCATGTACAAATGTCAAAAACAACATCCCCAAGTCTATACCCAAAAGATCGCCAGACCTATGTCACCTTGATGAAGGATGACGGAAGAGAGGCAGGCTAAAAGGGGAAGTGGAATTTGGAGAACTGAAGTTATCATTAAAAGGGGCTGGGTTACCCAGAAATGGGGATTTTCCCAGTATACTTGGGTACCTACAAAGCCCAAACACTTTTGTGTTTCAGGGAATTTCCTTTTGATAATTTTTAATAATTTGATATCTGATCATTGAATAATCTGACAACCTGATAAAATGGCATTCTAAGCCATTTCAGTAGCCATATACAAAAGTCAGCCCTCTTTATTTGCCACTTTTGCCAAAAATAAATCTCCTGCTTTATTCATGAGACTAGAGTTGAAACAACTTTTGCCCATTTCTCAGAAAATTAAGTCCACCCTTAAAGGATACACATTTGCCACTGGTGAGCTAATGCCAAAGAAGGAACCAAAAATCAAAAGTAAGGCACAAGAAGAAAATTATAAAAAGCGTCCCAGCAATTGTAGCATCATTAGGCATCATCTGTAAGGGATACACATTACTGAGGAGGGCAAACACACCATCCAGGTAGCAGCCTGTCAAGACGAGGCACTGCCTTTTATCCATCTTTAAAGCCCAATACCCAATTCTGTGTCTAGGAGACAGAAGATACTCCATGAATATATGTTGATGATTATATAAACTGTTCTGGGAGGCATTTGTAATAGCAGCATGGACATGACTTTGAACCCAAGTCAACGGGCAGCAAATCCAGCGAGGCCACTGTCCTGTCTAAAACTCTCCTGTGGCTGCCCACTCCACTTAGAAATTCCATTTCTTTTTCAAACCTTGGGCTGAAAGACTGCAAAACCTCTCCATTCACATCAGATTTCAATCTCAACCATGTCATTACACTTCATATTCTACCTTTGTATTTTTCAGTTGTGCTAAGCCAGCATTCCCCCTGCCTGGGCCTCCCACTCTCCAGTACCACGCGGTTGGCCCTGGCAACTCAGCCTTGAGATTCCTTAAAGAGTTTCCTGACTTTCCTGAAATTAGGCTGCTCTCATCGCCAGCCCTTCTCTATATATAATGGGCCATACCTCACTTCTCTCCTGTATATTGCTCTCTCCTTCATTCATTGACGCTATGGCTACACTAGAACAAAGACACTTCATCTCCCTTCATTGCTGTTTCCCCAACAGTTAGTACATAGTAAATGCAAAATAAATCCCTGTGGAATAAATGAACAAATGGATGAATAAACTAAAATGCCCAAAGATGACTCTTTTTTTTTTCTTTTTGAGACGGAGTCTCGCTCTGTCGCCCAGGCTGGAGTGCAGTGGCGCGATCTCCACTCACTGCAAGCTCCGCCTCCTGGGTT